>NW_011360359.1:93542-140581 GCF_000735185.1 Notothenia coriiceps | reverse complement strand
TACAAGATATTATAAGATACATGTATAGCACATCAGTGGAAACAAAACTACTCGATGTTGTTGAACTCAAAGGAGAAACAGTCTGAGGTAAATTACAGTCTGAGGTCCTTGGTGGTTATCCAAAAAACAGTTTGATCGCTTTGTCCCAGTGTGTCTGATAGCTGTGTCTCTCTGTTCAACTTACCATGGTATTGAAATCAGTTTTCTGAAAGGTTTCATTAATTAGTTAGTTAGTTACCATTTATAGTAATTAGTTAGTACACATCAGTTTATTACAGCAGTTAAAATGTTCGAATTACATTAAACCAGAATTGTCCCCCTTTTTCTTTAACAGTGAAGAAAATTGGATATGTTAATGACATATTGACCGCAAAACTCAAAATGTCTGAAAATCTGGTCACCTTAGTCTGAGGGCATGTTCATTTAATAAACTGTGAATGTTTTATATCCATGTAACGGGAAGAAACTCATCTAACTGCTCATTTTTATTTTGTTTTAAAAAAAAAAACACACAATGCTAATGCTGAGCCTCTGAATTAGCAACGAGCGAAAAATGCTAACAGATTTACTGCACCGAAACTCACTCACACAACCCTTATTATTTATCCATTCTGCACATCCAACCCATCGATCTGATCGTGAGATGACACAGAATCGATGGGTACAGACATTATCACTCAATGATACCACTCGCGACTTTAACAGACATTAACACATGTGGCGCTAGGTAGCTAAAAACGCTAACATGGCTGACCTGTGTCGTAGTCTGGTCAAAAGTGGTCTTCAATGGCATTAAAACGATAAAAACGCTGCTGAAGTTAATCCATAGGTTAATCCAATGTGTCTGTGTCCCTTTGAAATGATTTCTGATAATCCATAAGCAATAAACCTGCTTTTCTGTTTCCAGATGTCAGAGCTAGAGATAGCTTCACTCTGATGCAAAACTGCGTGCACAAAGCCCCCACCTTTTTGTTTTACCAACTGTGTGTGGGGGGAAATCCCCCTTCGATTCTATTGGCTCTAACGGTCAGAAAGAGATGTCAATCAGCAAAATCGACAAAGGGGGGCTAGAGATATAGAAAATCCACTCAAATGACCCCAGAAGTGGGTTTTTTTTTCTAAATCTCTCTAGAAAGGTCAGATTTCACTTGTTTTGCATCAATCTTGATACAGGGTACTTATTATATGTTGTACTTTGGATTCCTAAAGCTTTTAGTCTACTAACCCGTTATCCAAGGTTAGTTTTCACTATAAGTAAAAAATATCTTTTGGACGGAAGCTATAATTTACAGTTTTTTGCTATGTTCAATCTGAATTTTCTTTAAAATAAAAAACATCTATATTGATTCTGACTTTTCTACATCCATCTCACAGGTTTATCATTACTTTGAGAAAAAAGATTATTAATTTAACCCTTTTAGAAGGGAAGATAAGGTCATTTGTTCTGGGAATATCATTTTCAAGCCTGAGACCTGAAAAACAGGCTCAGGGCTAAACTAACCAAAGCTGAACATCTTCTGTAACACAAAACACTCTCTATCTCTTCTTCTTTTTTTAAATAAACCTACCCAAGGAATAAAGTATGAAGTATAATGAAGAAACCAGACAGGTAAATATCACCCACCTGTAAAGAGGTCTAATCAGCAGGAATAAGTGGAAACACCTGTGTGTGAACAATGGCTGTGACAATATGGGGTAAAACAAATGGTAAACCCATGGTAATTAGCAGCTGAATTTAACATGTGGCCAACTGAAGACAGGAAAAATGTGTTCCGGGATGGAGCTAGGGCCCACTAGGGATGTTCATCGGTCACTGATGAGCGCTCTCCACAGGGCTGGAGCAACAGCCACTGAATTATTGAACACAGCGGCGTCCCTATAGTGTAGCGCTGCATGGAAGTCTTCCGTCTCCGGCCCTGACAAAGAGAGGAGAAGGCTTGATGAAACATGGTGGGATGCTTACAAGCCATCCGTCACGGCGCCTCCCCATTCACACAGAGGCGGGATTGGATTTCCGGCCAGGGGGATTTGTCGTGCCGGGCAGGGGGAGTGGGGATTGAGCAATACTTCAGCAGGATGGCGTGATAAGAGTAGCCATGATTGTTTCCAGAAATCTTCATGAATGAAATCTTTTTTTAATGTTAATCCTCCCCCTTATATCTGTGGTGGGGAAACATTTATGTGCATTGCGCATTCAAATATGTTGGTCTATTTTTTTCCATATGCACACATACGAGTAAGTTATGCGTCTGCGCCTGTGAGTCTCATGCCTGACCCAGTGCACCAGTAGTAATACCATCAGAGCTCTCCCGCTGAGCACCTGTTTTATTACATTACATACCCCTGATCCTCAGGCTGCATATGAAACCTGATAACAAGCCACAAGCCTTTGATTTACCTGCCAGAGAGACCGGCTTTGGGCTCATGCTGTCGGTAAAAGCTGGCTCCACTGAAATCAATTGCTAAATCTGCAATCTAATGGTGTTGTTGGTGAGGTAGCAATATTGCATCAGATAATGTAGGCTTGTTGTCGAGGAGGCGGGGGGGTAATCTTGCTTATTGTGTTGATGCAGAGAAGCGGGCAGGGTGATTTGGGTTATAAAGCATAGGTTAAGGACGTATATGCAGGCATTGCAACGATACGGTTTCTGATGATAATCTTTGGATAATAAATAGATCTGTTTGCATCATTTACACAGAGATTTGTTGTTGGTACCTTCGCCATGGAAATATGTCTTAAGCCCGTTATGTTGGTCTGTCAGAAGGTTTAGAAAAAATAATATTGGCAAGATTTTTGTGAAATTTGGTGTAACTGTGTAAAATGTTGTAATAAAGAATCCATCATATTTTGAAGTGGATCCGAATGGCAAGGCAGAAACACACACTGAGTTTAACTTTCTTTAACATTGCGAGATAGGGCTTTTTTGCCATATTCATAATCGGAAAAAGTTCTTCCAGACTGGTCAAATGTAAATTCCGTAGAGTGGAGTAATTAAGTAGGCCCGTAAAACATCTTATTTGTAGAAGTTTGAAGAACGACTATTAACAAATTAACAAATTGGACCCTCCATTTTATGTACACTTGGCCTAAAATACAGCATTTTATTGTTTTCCCCATGCTCTTTTTGTCCTGCAGCTTTACATGTCAAACAATAGACAATATGTTCTTCTATCTCTTGAATGAAACACCCAAGGAGTGAGAGCACCATCCATTCGTCTCCCTAAACAGACATCTCCAGTGCACCCTTACACACAGAAACTGACAAATACACAGCTTCTTACACATGCCAACACCTTTCCCATCTCCCCCCCCCCGTGTCCCATGTGGGCACTTGCATCAGCACCGGGGCCTCTGACTGTTGTCATGGTGTGAAATATCCCTGTAACCTCAACGGGTTTAACCACCCCCCCCCCTCCGCCTGTGTGTACCTCGCAAGCACCCTGCTACCCAGCCAGCTGCTTTCCACAGGTGTTGTGAACAGATACAAGATACGAGGAAACAAACACAGGCCAGCCTCGTCCTACCTGATGGAGTGTATTCTCAGCGAGGCTCCTGAACCCCTAGATGCTTACTTTTACAGGCTTTTCAGACAGGTGCGTCACAAATTGCCTAGCAACCGTACCTGGCGTCATCATTGTAACCCTCGGGAGAATTGGCTGTGCACAAACACCTGCTAAATAGCTTTAAAACCACCAGGCTAAAAGGAGAGACTTACCTGCAACAAGATTGTTTGTAAATCAATTCAGAAAAGAGGTGAGATTGACTCGAGAGAGCATCTTGATGATGCAGAAAGGAGTGGTCATTTTCTCAACATTGTTCCTCCGTTACAGTTTAATTGCAGAGAAAAACCCATGTATTTTAGGAACAGGACTAAAAACCATGTGATCTAATTTCTACTTATCTTATCGAAGCCCCCAACGTCATTAGACTGAAGATTTTGGTGTTGTTTTTTGACGTAGAATGTATGTGCGTTACTCAGTGACATAAAGTCGTTCAACCCGAGTTAATATTGTGAAACAGTATTTTAAAGGGGACCTATCATGCAAAATGCACTTTGTGATGTCTTTTATACATCAATATGTGTCCCCGGTGCGTCGGGGAATTCACGCAGCGTCAGAAAATAAAACCCTCTCTCTTTTCCTCCGTACCCAAATCTTTTAAAATCGGGTGTACAACGAGCGGATACAGATTTCCATCCGCCGTGACGTGTCCATCCGTGGTGACGTCGGTGGACCCACAGAAAATTGCTATCAGAAACAATGCCTGACGTGTTTTGGACGTAATCTCGTTTGTGTTTACATTAGCAAGCCTCGCTAACACTCAGAGCTAACCTGTACTGTAGAGCACATGTGTTTGAAAAGCAGGAAATAAAAAAAGAACTCACCTTGTGATAAACCTGCAAGAGAAAAAGCATTTGAGCTCCATACTGTTTCAGAAATAATCCTTGACGTGGTTTAAACAGGATGGCGTTTTATCACAACCGAATTTAACTTTTTCTCTGGTAGAATTCTGATCAGGCATTAGCTCCGCCTCCTCTTCTTTCTTTTTTTTCAAGCTAAGGACCCAAGATCCGCGTTTCTCTAACAGGGCTTCAAAAGAGGGGTTTGAGCAGTATGAGGCATGGCTACAATGGGTGATCTGTTTGGTATTTTGAAAAAAAAACTTCACAGACATGTTTTGTAGGTATGGCCCTACAATATATTTTTCAAATATAGCATGATAGGTCCACTTTAAGCTACAAAACACAACTACTTGGTTAGGCTGGAAAAACGATCAGTGTTTGGAGTTAAAGGGGACATACAGTATTATGCTTATTTTTAGGTTCATTTATTCATTAATGTACAATAAGGTCTCTATTTTTCTCATACTGCCTCTTGTCACCCTCTGTCTAAACTAAGCTATGTACGGAACGCCATGTGATTCAGTTATGTTGCAACATGTGATGTTATATAATATTACATTATTTGTTATTTAATATAGCAAATTAAAATAACTCGGAACATGAACGCCAGTCCTGTGGGTGAATGTTCGGTGTTTATTTGACCTATCCACCACCCCTTTCTCCAACCTGTAATTCACTTTCCCTGTATTTGTACGAAGTCCAATGCTTTGCCTGTCTCATGGGTTTACATTGGAGTTATTTGAAAGCCCAGTCATCCTCACAAACACGCTAAGAGGTCATTGTGTTTCAAAAGGCTGATCTCACTGCCCATGCGTCTTTATTTAACACCCTATAAGTATGACCAGGCGGTAAAGAAAGCACGAGCTCCATCAACTACCAATTAGGAGAGCCCTGATCCAAGGGCGGAAAGAATAGAGGCTAAAGATTGCAACGTGCGGAAGACCATAAAAGAGCGAGGAAGGAAAAATAGATGTAGATAGAGAGAGACTTGATGCAAAATAGCAGGAATCAGCTAATGGTCAGAATGGGGCCCGGCTGCTTCCTGAATTGTTAATAAACCCTCTCAGAGACCCTGATGAGAGTGATTGATTGGAGCAGGCCTGTAACAATGTGAGCCTCTCCAGTGCACTCAAACTCATTTACCTTTCAGCGTCTCCGCCTTTGTCCGACTGTGACTTTATCTTTGCCGATCCCCAATAAGACTTTATGCAGAGAATATTAGAGTGAGTCCAAACAGTAATTCATCACCGTATCTCACCAAGGCTCCTGTAAAAGTGCTCAATCGTGGGTACCTGGGATCGCTATCGGCCTCTGTTTGTGCTGCCGCTGCGAAGATAACCATCATTGTGTGCTCGAACGTGTGCTAAATGGATATGCATGTCCACCGTGTGTACTTTATTACATGCGACTGTGCGCGATAGCTATCGGTTTGTGTTTGGGCTCCAGTTTGGTAGATAGCTATCTCGGGGTGTGTGTTTACGTGTGTTTTTTAGTGTGTTACACCCCAGACACGGCAGGTAAACACCATCACCGGGGGCCTCCTTCTCCCCCGTTCAGATACCGTCTCTCATCTTGTTGACTTCACACACGCCTCCAGATTTGTATTTTGACAAGCGCCGATCATCTCGCTCCGTTCCTGGCATCCGACGGCAGCCAAGATCTTATTAAAAAGAGAGGGGAGACGGGGAAGAGGAAGTGGTGTGGAACGAAAACAGGGAGAAAACTTCCGTAGTGAGTTCATTTCCAATAAGAAATCCTGACAAAATGATGCCCATGTTTGCGGGAAGGTCACTTTTCCGACTGTGTCTCAAAGGCACTTTAACTGAGAAAGAGAGCAAAACAGAGTCTCTAAAGTGCAAGCTAATGTGTTGTCAAGGCTGAAGCGACACGCCTAAGATGGAGAGGATAAGATAGGAGGCCCTGGCAGCATTGTGGATGCGGTTGCCAGGGAGCTTCCCGGAATAATCTATGCACGGCGAGATTGGAGCGGAAGAGCCAAACGTTATTCAAACATAGGTGAGGAAATGAAAATGGCCAGTAAGAAAAGGAGAAGTGAATCCTTTTGTAAAATATTCCTGATGTAAGTGAGTTGGATTTGACAGCCTTTTTTCAAGACTTTTGGTTAATGCATACCCTCGACTAGCCTAGCATCTTCTCCTCCTACCTTTGTGCCACTCATTCCTTTTACTCAGGTGTACTAAAGCCGAGGCCAATCTGTCCCTGAACCATCCATCCACTTCAGCCCCCATCTTCACTCTGTCTTCTTCCCTCCCCCCCCNCCCCCCGCTCCTATCACTCCTCCATCTCATCTCCTTCCCTGTGCTGCCTCCCCCGCCTCTTTCACTCTCACCTTGCTATCTAATTTCTTCTTCTTTTCTCCCTCTTTGAAATGCCTGTTGCTGATCCGTCAGGCTGCCGCCGGAGTATGCTCCCACTCGTTTCTCACAGTGAGTAAAGTCTGTCTCGGAGGAGGCTGGGAGGTAGCATCTACTCCAGTAGGGTACCAGCCAGTTATTAATTACTCCCCAATTCCTCATCTGTTCTCCGTCTGCCGAGAGAAGTAATTACGTCTCTCCTCGTTTCTACCCCTCGTCGGCATCAGAAATGACGCGATAACCAGAAACCCAAATTACTCCTGCTGATGAGACAATCATTGAGTGAGAGAGAGCACGGCGGAGATTTTTCAGCCCCACCGTGCTTCACCCGTCGGGGTAATGGCACCTCGATTCAGTTTGGGATGTCTCCCGGACGCATTTGCGGGGCGTTTCCAATTTCCACTTGGAAACACTAGAAGATGGAGGAAGAGATAGGCAGAATTAAATGAAGATTTTCATTTCATTCTGTTTTTTGCTCCCAATAAGCGAGTGCAATCATGAGGCGGTTCCAGCGCCAATCAGTGTTTTGCAGCTGGAGAGGAGCGTGATGGAAGAGGGACATTAGCACCGGATCCTCGTCTGCTACAGATGACAGAGGGAAAGAAAGGGTGGAAAAACAATTAAGGAAGCTTTCTTTCTTCCTTCATTCATTTATTTCCTTCGAACAAAATCTAAATTGGTGGCAACAGGTGTCTTCACAGGTGTGTTCGGGTACATCTCGGCCTGTGTTTGCCATGACCAAAACAAACAGACAAACCCCACAGAAAAGCTTTTTTTCCTTTACATTTACAAATCTGTCAAATGACTTTCTACAATCTTGCGTCAAGATTTAAAGTGTCCTTGAAACACATCTGCAACTTTCAATTTTGAATACATGCAAAACGTGATTTGTTTGTATGAATTCAGGTCGTGGAAAAGCATGTGATGGCATAGCAGTCGCAGCACAGGTGTGATTGATTGGGCTGGAGCCTCGTTAAGGAAACGGTTCCACCTGTGCAACCAAGATGGCTGCCGTTAGCGCTATAGCACCTTTAAGACATCAGGGCTTCGTGTTTTATACAGCCATTGAATGCCTGCTCCTCTTGGTGTTAGCGAGCACAACCAAAATAGCCTAGCTTGCTGATAAGGCATCCCTTTTTCATGGATGACATTTAGACATGTAGAAAAAAACCACATAATGCAATTAATTAGACTGAATTCCATCAGGGTCTTGGCATTGTGCATGTTAGCTCCCCATCACACTGTCATGGCTTACAACTCATGAATAGAACCGAGCTGTGATTAATGCTATCAATAACACCTGTGCTTTTCCTGTTATGTAACAGATGGCACAGCTTGAGCAGTACGTCTTCAATCAAGTAGATTACTGTTTTTGAGACACAGGAGCGACTCCTGAAAATCACATTATTTTAACACACAGCAAATGTACGCATTACGGTTCAGGTTAAGATCGTGGTGTTGGATAAAATAATTACATCTGTGACGTTACTCAATGTTCTTTTTTGACATGAGTATGTACATAACGTGGAATTACAGTATGTTAGACTGGTTGTTCTTTGTACTACGTAACCTTAATTTCACATTTTCTCCAGTCGTATAAAGCAAGAGGTCGTAAATAATCCAAATGTTAATGTGTTCTTTTGGAAGAGGAGGCTATTTTCTTTTCAATATTCAGCAGTTCAACAGTTGAATTCAATGCTCTGACACACAACAACATGACACTTGATTCAAGAAACACTTTGTTTTCTATGGAAACAGCTCTAGAAACAACACATTTTACTCACAAATTGGACTTCTAGGAATCCATAATAGACAAAAATAAGGTTTTTTCAGTAGCCACATTTTCGGCTCCCCTATAGAAACCATGTGTCAGAGCCAATCGAGACATCTCCAAACGCCTCTCCCCGCTGCTTCTCTCCTCTGCTGTCAAACTGCAGTTTAAAGGGAGCAGAAGAACCAGCAGGCTAGAGCTGTTCTCTATATTGTATTTCAGTACCTGTCAAGTGCTTATTGATTGGCTGCGGTGGATTAGGATGGCTACGTTGCTGCAGAGTGCGAGCATGCAGTGTGTGTATATATTTATATATCAATGTTAGTCCATGTGTGCATGTGGAGCCACGCTGGAGGTCTCTGAACTGACAACAAACCCTCTAAAAAAAAATCCCACCAAGTAATCCCCCACCCTCGTACTTTATCTCTTGTCTTCTCTTCTCTCCCATCAGCCCCTCGCTAACGTCCCCTAGCCTCGCCGTCTTCGGTCCAGAATGATTTGGATCCTAATAGTCTTTTTACAGCCGCCGGCTAATGTTGCCATGGGGGAATGTAACGGGGCCATAACGAGACAATCCCATCCCATATGCAGAGGATATGAGGGGGAATTTGTCTGCTTCAGCGGTGACAGGAGCAATCTGTACTGTGGGGCAGTTCCAATGAAGGGCCCATCGAAAGAGAAAACCCTCAGTGTATTCAGGATTATGGTGTAGGAGCCCATTGAAAGTCTAATGGACTAGTCACATCAAATAGACTCGGTAGGAGCATGCTCAGATGAATACATGTTTGCCACCGCGCACACACACACACACTCACGAGCCCAAAGAGAAGCTATTACTACCAGGGATGGGCTATTACTCTCTGTCCAGTATGTCAGCATGGGTGTGTGTGTGTGTGTGTGTGTGTGTGTGTGTGTGTGTGTGTGTGTGTGTGTGTGTGTGTGTGTGTGTGTGTGTCAGCCATAATGTATCCAGTCCCAGAGGGGTCTGAGTACAGTACGACCCTCCTAAATAATTACCACAGCTCTTTATATAAGAACAGGGGAAGGCAATAAAGAGACCTGCGATATTGCATTGTGCATACAACGCCGTGTAAAGAGTTTAAGGAGGAGTGCTTGGAAATATGCCAGCTGGTCATTTCATAGACATGCAATGAAAACATTTTGGCAATTTTGAGAGCGGCTGCTGCTTTATCATACACTCAGTCTGTCATTAGATGAATATGTGAGGCTCTTATTCCCCAAATGTAAAGTAAAAGTTGATTCCATTTTCTCATTAGTTAAGTTACATGAGTGTGTGCTGTTTTAAGCTTTATGTTTTATATTATAAATGTAAGTCAACATGAAGCCCAAGTTGAAATTAAAACAGTTCATTAGCATGTATGCAATTTGTATAAATTAAGAGTTTCAATCCAAATTATACAAATACCATGCTAACGTTACAGCTAACATGTTAAAGAAAAGTCAACTAAAGATGTTAAATAAAAATTAATAAACTGAAAACGTTATTCATCCCATATGGATGCCTATATATTAGATTAAAACAAAGTACTAGCCAGCACGTTAAAGCTAATATTGGTTCACGTGACAGCAAAATATAAGGCAATATTGTTTATGTGAAGATTGTTATTACTGGGCATCCTGTCCTTAATACCCTTCATTAATATTCATTTCCACAACTTAAAAGACTCACTCTGAGTCTTTAACGACAACAATACTAATAATAAGTACAGTAATAAAAAGTATAATAATAACAAGTGTCCCGTGGAGGCATGCACAATGAACAATAATAAATGTTGAAATGATATGGTGCTTAATTTGATCTAACTTTAGCATGTATTGGATGCTCGTATAGATGCGACCACAACAGCTAAAATTAAACAATCATTGTTTTGTTTCCCTCCAGAGGGGCAACTCCCCCAAAGAGGTCACATGGGCTGTTCCTCCAGCAACTTTGGCCCGGTCTTGTGCAGATGAGGTAATATATGTTATTTTGTACACTCACTCTTTTCCTAGTCCGACATGTCAACATCTCTCTTACAGTAACTTCAACCATTGCAGAGGTTTAATAAACCAGAATAACGAAAAGCGTTGGACACTAAATGAATTCATCCTCAAATCCGAGCCTCTCCTCTCACCTGATGATGGTCTTAAGGAAAATTCACATTTTGAAAGAACATGAATCTGCCTTTATACTTTTATAGGCTACTTAAAAACATTGACATGAACAGGATGTCTTAGTAACTTCTAATCATTGTTATAACTGCATTTGAATAACTATATTTCAAAGTGGACTGTAGTTTGGAGCAGCATGTTTTCATTCAGTTTTTATTCCACTCTGAAAGAACCGAATGATTGCTACAACCAACTACAACATTTGAATTTTCTGACAAAATTGTTCAGCTGTCATCTACTCATCTTTCCCAATCTCCCCACAAGCGTGTCAATCTTCATCCTTTCTGTCATTCAGAACGGGGGATATTAAATATAACTGCTTCAAATCACATTTTATGGTAATTACCTGCTTCTTTTTCACATAAAAGACAAGCGTCATATTTCAAGAAACATAAAGTTTTTTCAGGAGTTGGTGGATGTTTTTCAAGAAAACCCGTCCTAAAATATGATTTAAACACATTTCTCTAAGCCCGGTCCCCAGGCCGCTTTAGGAAGAGGGATACGTGCCTGCCGACATGGCACATAGGCCGGCGTCTGCTGCCTCCGATTCCCCCCCCCCACCACTCATAATCTGCGTAAGTCATCCTTGATTAACCCCTCCTGAATGACTCTAATTAGAGCCAATTAGCCCGGGCAGAATGATACGCTCTCCTACAGATGAACGCAGTGGAGAGGTGGAAGGATGGATGGAGCGGGGTCGAAGTGGAGGTGTGGAGAGCCGGGGACGTGCAGCATGAGTGAGGGATGGAGGGGCTCGGGGCGTGGAAGAGAGCCGAGATGTGGTGGGAGGCGGGATGGTTGAGAGAGAAATAATGAGGAGATGAAAGAGGGGAAGGGTGGCAGGATCTGAAGAAGCCATGGCTGCTGGATGGCTATCCATGCAGTCAAGCAGTCATCAAAAACTTAGGGGCGGGATGTGTCGGAACTTTCTAATGGGAACAACAAAAGATGCAGTTGAGCTGCTTTATGGGCCTTGTAACATGTATTTCACTTTACAAGTACAACTTATATGACTTTGTATACCTAAAAGGAAAATATAATACAATTTCAGCTGCAAAAGATAATCAAAAACATCCATAGAGCAATGGAAATAGCCTTGATTCCAAATCTGTCCCTTTTAAACAAGTCGTAGGGCTTTCTGTACGGTTGTGATGTCACAACAATATAACATATTGGTAGAAAGTGCCACTTCAGTTATTCCCTGCTACCATGGTGAGACGACTAAAATGCACATTAGTCGCAATAACCCAGAAACGCTGACCAATCGGTGCAAGCTTGGCTTTTCGGATCTTTAAAATAATTGTGACTACTTTGGGAGAAAATGAGAAACTGTCTCTTTAAATGATAAACATATCCATCCCCTAGCACAGAGTACTTTTTCTTGTTTCGTGTTTTTTGCCATCTCCGTACCTTTAACCTCCTCATGCGTCCATCCCGTCTGCCAGGCAGCCCGGGTTGCTCGGAGGCCTACCCCCCATGGTACTGGTGCCAGCCCCCGCCCTCCGCCCCCCCGTTATCAACCAGCAGCAGGGGTGGAGAGGCCAGACTGAAGAGCCCACTCAGCCTGCCCAGTGATTGCCTCAGTCTATCATCAGCCAGAAGATTTCTATTATTGCAGATGGATGATTGGTCTGGCTAGCTGCCGGCCTGGCAAAGCAAGCTCATTTTAGAGCGGTCTGAAGTGCGAGCGCCACTGTACTGAGGCAAACGGGAGGGGGACAACAAATCGAAAAAAAAGGGGGATTCGGTGTTGAAATAATGGAGCAGAAATGGTCGTAATGACAAGGCACGCTGAGGCCGGAAGCATTATGCACAGAGGACGAGGTTGTTAATGTGGACTGCCTGTATTTCCGACAGCAATTTAACCGCTAATGGGGAGCGCTTTTCTGCTAAACAAATAGACGCCCCGCTCTTAGAACAAGGAGTTTGTTTACTGTTTGCACGCCGATGCCGGATCAACCCAAAACACCATGGCGGATTCATTGCGTCTGTGTAAGCGTCATGCTTTCCTCATCACTCAGTGACAGAGATGGGATGAAGGCTGCTTTCACGAAATCAGTTTATGCATTCGAAAGAAGCCTTGACCTGCTTTAAAAAAGATTCAATAAATTTGGATTCTGTGTGTGTGTGTCTTCCTTTTCTTCCCTCCTCTGCAAAGATGTTGTCGGAGCAGTAAAAACCCTCTCTTTGCTTCATCGAACAAAAGACCCAGTGTGTTTAAAGCACAGGGTTACCATCACATGACTGTCATATGGCTTCGCTCCTTCATGTTGTTCTTCTGCAGCAAATCAAATTACCGCCACACATTTCATCTATGAATATGGACTATTTAAAGAACTTCATGGTGTAACTTCGCAGCATTGGCTTTACTTTGCCGCCTGACCCGAGGTCAGTCTGCTCGGTTGTCGACGCTCCGGACTCTGCGACCTGCGACTCGAATCGATAGTCTTAAGGGAATTTACAGTATCTGACTACATGGCCTCTGCACTTGGGGGATTGGAGAAGTACAGAGGAAATGCAACCCTACATGTTTTTTATACAGTATTGATCCTCGCATCTAGAGCTTTAAAATGGTGTATTACAAAACAGGGGTAAATGTACGATGCTCTTCTATTACCGGTACTTCTGATGTAAAAAGCCCCTTCCTTTACAGGCAGCATATGGATGGGCCAAACACTACCATATACTGTAAGTAGTATGGGAGCAAAAACTGTTTTTTCATGCCAAAACTTTTTTTAAATCTTGGTCTATTTTGCTTTCATAACTTTTCTTCTTTTACACTGAAAGAACATCCAAAAAACACAATTAGGTACTTATAAAACACCTGAACAGTTGAAACAGCATCCCTAATATTCATCTGGCTGCTATTTTAAAATGATTTTAAAAATATTGTATGTATTTAACTATACATCCTATTTCAATAACTTGCATATAGACTATTATTGCACTATTTCACTATTTCACTTTTTTAAAACAATTTTTCTTTTTGTATTACTTTTTAATATTTACTTGCACTATATTTTTTCTGTTTATCTGTGTTTTGTGTTGCTCTGTTGGAGAAGCCAGTGACACAAGATTTTCATCGGCGTGACTACTCAGAAAGATTGTGGAGACATCTATCAATTATAATCAAACTGATTTACCTGTATTATCTTGCAACATGTATGGAATGCATGTAGGCAAAAATGTGTTTGTTAGATTCGCCAAACTTTCCAGTTCATTTGAAACCTGATTTTTAGAACATTCACATCTGAAATCATTGTGAAATAAATGTGTTATGGCTGTTGTGTGAGTGATACAAAGAGGTATCTCTAATTCCCTCAGAAAAAACACTTTAATATGTCAGAATTCTGAACCTGTCTTCATCCAGTGTACCGATTTCTGTCCAGAAGCATTAACAAATCAATGACTAAGATTTCAGAAAATTCTGCTTCGTTTTTTAACACAATTCCGGACATGTATGATCTTCTTTGAGCGGAGCTACTTTACTCTTTGCTCCGTTTCCCTCTCCCTGACTTTCTTTTCCTCTCATCTATTCGCGTAGCAGAGGCTCTTTGAACCTGGAACGCGTTGGTGGCTCTGCGGCTGTCACCTGCTAGTGTCACCGGCGAAGATGTGAAGCTGCTTTCCCCTGAAACGCCGTCACAGGGCCACGACTCAATCATTGCATTTAAGCAAAACAAAGAGCGACAGCAGCAACTGCGAACGAGCCAGGAGAGAGGAGCGGCGGCGCTTTCGTCTGCAAATCATTTTGCTAACACCTTTGAAGTGGTGACACAGCTCTGGAAAATGTAACGACGAGCTCCCGATTCACGGGATGAAAGTGGAGTCGGCTTTTTGTCAACTTTTGACCTCCATACGGGCGGGATCACTCGGGGTTCGGGCCAGCTGCTGCTCCAGATGCTGCTGCGCTGTTTGATAAACGACAGTGAGAGTTCTCTCCTGCGTTTATCGAGTTGAGCTGAGAAAAGGAATCGGAAATGAACTGAACTGAAAGAGAACTGAATCACAGAAATCCATTTACCCGGGAATGACTTGTTTGTTTCTTCTGGGTCGCGGGGGTTAGCTACAGGGCAGCAACCAGGCAAGGTTTGTCTTGCTTAAGGACACTTCAACAGAGAGGATTATGGGTATACAGACCCATCTCGTGCATGAAAGAGACTGTTATCCTCAGTGTGACCTTACTACAGGACTTTGGTATCCATCTCTATAATTAAAAAGACATAAATATTTGAAATGTGTTCCTTAAAAACACTTGACCTTGCCTAATCTGAGGTGACCCCTCACTGGTTGACCTCTCACAGCTGTCAGTACTGGTCACTATAGACTGCTGCTCATGTGGCCTTATTGAATTGAGAGAGGTTAAGACATGCAAAGCGCGAAGCTGCAGATCTTTGGCAGATGTTATCAACCAATCAGCATCCACCTTAAAAAGACAACCCCCTTTCCTTTTTTGGAATAATGCTAATAAAGTTTCCTGTTCTTAGCAACTTAACCACTACTTAGCAGGAAATAATCCATATTGCGTGACTTAACATCTGCTAGGAACTCACTGCCCAACAGTGCCATCATTTAGAATAATTTTAAATAATGTTGGATCAATTGGAGACTAGACCCTTCCACTTGGGTTAAAAAAAAATGGCAAATTTAGAAAGTAGTTTAAATATGATCATTTCCCTTTAACATACAATAATTTTAAGCATCTAGTATGATAGTTTAACATGTCCCATTTGGCATTGCTGCATGTAAATACATCACAAATTAGCCTTTTATTTTGACTTTATGAATGATAACATTGTAGTATCACAGTTTGTTGAAGTAAAGCTAAGACAGTCACTGACTCATGCTCACCTTGGCTGAAAATCAACTCTATTTAGCAGCACTGGTTCAGTTTAGGGCTATTGGCAGGACCTGGACGCAGACTGCTGTGCTTGAGCTGATTCTGGGGCGCCGGACATAAATAGGCTTCAGTAGTTCTATTCTTGTATCTCGGTATTGCATTTAGGTGACTTTCTCGTAATCTACATTTCCGAATGTAGCTTTCCTGACATGCAAATAGGCCAAAACACCGTGCATTACCAGCAGCAGGATAGGGACATCACATAAATCATCACTCGTCCTCACCGACAAGAGTACATTTAGCGTTTGCATTGATTCCCCGTGATCATTGTTTTCCAACGCTCCAGCCTCCTCATTGAATTCAGCTCGGAACCTGTGAATCTAGTGCTCGCTAAGCCCTTACACTGATCGCTGATGCGGTGGGCGTGCTGTCAATATTGGCCCATTCGCTGTGAGTGAGCAAATCTCCCCTTGACATGGCCAGCCATGCGAATAATAGCTAGGATTAAGATAGGAAGGTACACACATGAATATACAAAACGCAGTATGGCGCGGGCGGATCTGAGGTGGCAGCCGGGGGAAATTACAGAGGCCTCAGATGTGCGGCGTGCATAGAAACAAGATTGACTGGGAGCTCGGACATGAAAAGACTCATTCATCGCCGGTGACCCTGATGACGAATGATGCTTTCACGTTCAGAGCCATTATAAATATATCAAGGTAATTTGGAGCGTTGTACAGATCGGTGTGAACAAAGGATAGAAAATCATATATGTTTCTGTGACTCAGTGCACCTGCGACTGCTTGATTCAGATAATGTAAATGTCATCTTTTGCTGCAAACAAGGTCAGACGCCTGGCTATAGCTGCCGTTGCCATAGCTCCCTGTAGAACAAGTGTGTTATTCCTGACCTCACTGCTCTTGTTTATGCTAAGTCACCACTTGAAGCATACATTCTTCCAAAGGTGGAATAGACATGCACAGATATGCAGACACCAACAGATGAATTCAAGACTGATTAGCGCATTTAGCTTGTCCCAATCAGAGTGGGTTTCACAGTGTGCTAATTCAAGCGGACTAATACCAAAGTAAATTTGCTAAGGGGTGTGTTCTAAGGGGCTTTCGTTTCAAGACTTTGAATCGCGAACTTTGAAGAATTGCTTTTGAAGTTGTTTCACTTTGATAAGACCCTGATCTACTGTGCGCACAAATCTCGTCTCCTCAAGTTTATCTCAACAGACTTTTTAAAATGTCACTAGTCTCTGGTACTTTATTTTGATTTTTTCGTATCTGTAAAGCACATATCAGACTTCTGCAGAAGAAGAGCTCATCCACGTCAGTCCATTCCAAAGATTCCTGCGCAGGAAGCCATTCATTGTGAATTTTGGGTAGCTTTTCTGAGATTGGGTTGGATGATGTTGCAATAACATAAGTGCCCAAACACAACGTCTTGTGCCATTAGTGGCTCCATTTCGCTCATCCTACCTTATCATTTTGTCTGTCATGGACTTTAAAACGTGAATGAATCTGCTCACTAATTGGTAGCCTGACACGAGGCATTGTCCTTTGCCATAATGTGACAAGCTCTTACAAAACGTTCCTTTCATTGGCCTTCAAGAGAGGGCCGAGGAACAGACAGAGACGCGACTAAATGGAATAGCGGATCATCGTGCACATTTTCAGCCGACACTGATGTGACGTTACCTAACAGGCAGGAGGGGAGATAGAGGGGTGAGTGGGGGTGGGGGGAGACTCTGGGAAAACTGACAGGGATTAGGCCCTATTTGTTTCACTTTTTGCCTGCTCCTCCCTGCCTTGTTGCAGGAAAGAGAGTGTGCAAATGGGTATTTCCGTCTCCCACTCACCGTCGCCTAATTGGCACTTAACAGCTGCCCCTCATGGCCTCCTCGCTGGCTGTGTTTCCGCTCGTTCTTCCCAGCGTAGGAAGCAGCAGCGCCGCATCAAACATCACCCAGCTGAGAGGGCACTTTCCCCTGCACCCTTTACTCTCTCCCCCCCCCCCTTCCACATTCCCTTCCACATTCCCTTCCCTTGCAGCTATCTCGTGCGGGAAGCAGTTTGCACCCCAGACAGCCCCAAGCGCTCATTATCGCTTTTTCTCAGTCGGCCTGTCGCTCTGAAATCCACCCCTCGTCGCCCATCTCCACCTCAACCTCCATATTTCCCCCCCTTCCCCCTGGCTCTTACCCCCCGATGGAAGAGCAGCGTGAGGCATGAAGACGTCAGGATATTGAAGATGTTCAGCATCCGGGCTCCGAGCCAAAAGGCACGGTGCATACGGCAGACATATGGCCACGCTTTTCTAAATCTTATCTTTAGTTAACCAGACCCATCAATCACAAGGAAATTCACTTTTCCTCGCTGATGGCCGGGCAAAAGCCAGGCTCGAGGACAGATGTTGGAGGAACATTTGAATATCCGTATTTCCTCTAAACATAAAGGTTATCATAACACTCTGCCGGAGCCATTTGAACTGGAAGAAAGTGCACCGGAACTGTTATGTTGAAACACATCCGAGCGGATGTCATATTACGCCAAATGAGGCAAAGTGAAGTAAAGCAAAGCCCTGACACTTAAGGTCCCTGTGTTGCAGGAACACAATGGATAGACAGGCGAGCTGGGGATTGTCTTGCTGCGAACATCAAGTGCTATTTCCAATGTTTATTGACTTTTTCTACTTTAACTGTGTTAGAATAAAACAGCCTCGGAAACAAGTTTTGGTTTATGTTTTGACATCACGTCCAGCAAACGTTCCAAAAAAAGCTCAGGAAAGTTACTTTAAAGTGAACATTTCCGATAGAATGCCGTTATGAAGTTTTAACCCTGCCAATGTCAGCTAGCCATATTAGCATTCCCACACGGGGGACGGCTGTGCGTTGGAATAGAAATGGGCTGGTTCAGTAAGCAGGGGGAGTGGAGGTCCCATTCGTCTTGTCCTGTTTAAATACACTGGTTAACTCCTGCCAACAGGGAAGCCATTCAGCAAAAGGCCAAGGGCATCTGTCATGTGTTCAGCACATTGATATTGTCCCCTTCCATCTCCCTCTCTCTTCCCCTCTTTCTCCCTATCATTTCCCCCTCTCTTTGTTTATCTCACCACCACTACTCCTCTCCGTCTGCCTCTCCCCCCTACTACCTCCCCTCCTCTTTTGATGAAGGGAGTGAATATGCAGGGAACTGACATGATTAGCAGCCTCATATCCCCATGATGGATGGCGCCTGCTCCATTATTAATATAGTAAAAGCACCAACTGCCAGGTAAGAGCAATGTCAGCATCCACAATATAACGCTGTGTGCCCACGGATAATGGTGAGCACTTATTTTTTATCTATGATATGCATGGGCTTAGGCCGAGGAAGACGGAAAAGCAGGAGGAGGAGGAAGAGGAGGCGGGGTACACAGCTGAAAACGAGGCTTTCAGTTTGGGTAATTCCCAGTGATGGCTGCATGGGTGGTACACAGCAGCAAAACAAACAATTCAATAAATATCTGTCTTTCTTTCAATGCACGAACTTGCTTCAAACAAGTGCAGTCCTAAAGATCAGATCGAATAAAAAGGAAGACTCATTTCAATGGAAAAGTAAAGTACCCATAACGTTGCTACATATAAATCAAGTCAGCTCATAGTGTCCGTAATAACATTCACAGTTGTATAGGTATGCTTTATAGTTGATTTTGTATCTCTTATAGGATTATTCGGATAGATGGAGTATAATTTATAGTTTTAGTTTGACATGTGTAACCCTGCCACAGACATAAAAACTGTCAGTTACAATTGTAGGCTCTTAAGTTTTATTATACACATGAAGAAGATATTACAGCCTCATATGTTGAGGATTTTACTACTCTGCGAGACTTTTTAAACGGCTGAACACAAATTCCATTGAGGGTTTAGAGATTGTACTGGGGTTATTTGGAATCTTTATCTTGGGTTTAACGACCCTGTTTTCCATCAATTATGCTTTAGTTTGAATGCTTTAAGTACTTTGCATTGCAGCCGTGTGTTATCGAGTATTAATAACCTTTGAAATGTCAAAATTGACCAATCAGAATCAAGTATTCGACTAAGCCGTGTCATTTATATTGATAATGCTCATTTATTCAACTAATAACATTAAAGAAGTGTGCCCTGGTGTTTTGTAATGATGTTAACATGGTGCTTGGATAACTCAGTTCAGTAAAACGTTGCTAACAAAGATTGACTCACTTTTATTGTTAAATCTATTTGTTTGAACTGTTTTTGTGGCTTGGCTAGTCCGAAGAGCCACATAAAATATGCACTAAAATAACAGGATTTATCTGTTTAATATTTTACACTCCAGTCAGCCGTGTGGAAATCGGCTAAACAGGACAAAGAAGTGCCAGACACTCTTTTTCTTGTTTTATAGTCAGCTGACCGACCTCAACCCTTTGTCTGTCATGTGTTTTCAATCTGTCTAACTGTAAGCTTTTCATTCCTGAGTACAGCACAGGAAAATGGGGATAAATGGAGCACTAAAAGAGGGAAATGGTATTCGAGGAACTAGAAATATAAGGGGCAGACGTGAGGAGCAAGAGGAAAGTGAAAAAAGGTTGAATGAGAGGAAGGAGAAGGAAAGAGAGATGGAGTGAGTTGTGTCAAATGGATAAATGTCAGCGGGAGCTCCATCGTGCGTCTGAGCTCGGCTCCCCCTCCCAAAATGCCATGTGTAAATCGTGTAGCCGGGGCCCTCGGCCAGCCTTCCCCTAGCACTGTAATGAGATTACAGACCTCTGAAACACTGTGTGTGTGTGTGTGTGTGTGTGTGTGTGTGTGTGTGTGTGTGTGTGTGTGTGTGTGTGTGTGTGAGTGTGTGTGTGAGACAGAGAGAATACTATTGAGCCTGCGTGGAAGTGAACCATTTTCTAAAGGCTTACACGGCGGCGAGCGAATAAGCGGCATTACTCGCACCACCAAACAAGACGTATCGAGGAAGATTTGGCTACTTATCTATCATTCCTCTCACACACACACACACACACACACACACACACACACACACACACACACACACACACACACACACACACACACACACACACACACACACACACACACACACACACACACACACACACACACACACACTCTGGGGTATTTGTTTCCCCTCTTCTTTAACTTGCGCTGCTTAAAAGAAGTGCAGATGCTGATTTACTTTATCAATGTGTGTGAGTATGATAAGCTGTGCCATATTACAAGACATTTTATTTGACCTTTAACCTCTGTGTGGAGGTTTCTTTTGTAATATAGTGCTAATATGATTACAAATATAAAATAAACACCCATAATCCTAATTAAAGGTACAAACAATATTTAATAAAACACTCCACAGAAACACAGCAACTGCATATTATAGGAGATTAAAATATTGTTAAGCTTACTCATTATTTAAGCGTTTAGACCCTATACAGCGATATGTCATCTACAGTCTAACGCATCTTATTTGAATAACTGTTTACACCATATAGCACCCTATTAACACGGTGTCCAGCTCCTGTTAGTGAGCACATGATGTTTACTCCACGGCTTCTCCTCTCAGACTAGCCTTTTAGACCTTCTTCCAAATCTAATATACCCATCCATAAATAGCTCACCTATCGAGCACATACTCGGCTTGAGTGACGTGGCAACGTAGCCAATCCTGCTTGCTAAATCTGCCTAACCCCGCCTCTCCTCGCTCCACCGCGGCTCAAACAACTCCTCCACCTCCCATTCGCCTTAAATGGACACGCAGGGGAGCTGATTGACAAACTAAACGACGCCCCTTCGTTTACCAAGCCCCTCCCCTTGCCCTGGCTCCCTATCAGTGTCTAGTTTGGCAACACGGATACGCATGGAGCCTCCATCACCCCCTGTCTCTTTTACGCACCGAGTCCGATGATGCGCGCAGGTACAGGGACCCTAACCGCCACGTTTCCAGCGACACTCACCGATGAATCTCCTCTTACATGGACTAATATGAAAGAAGTGGATGCAGAGGTCTGACACAGCCAAGAAAGGAGGCACGTTTCTTGTGGAGCATTCTGGTTTTCCATCCCCGAGCGTCAGCATGGATGTCTTAGCGAACCACAGTATCTTTCAGGAACTTCAGATCGTGCACGACACCGGCTACTTCTCCGCCATGCCTTCGCTGGAGGAGAACTGGCAGCAGGTAGGTGTCAACTTTCGATCCTTAGCCGGTGTGCACCATCTCCATCACGGGGCTCACTGACATGCGCTCGAGATGCAACTTTTCCACCTAAAAGCAGCGTGCATGTGTGAGATGAAATGTCCCCATCACTCATATATGTGATCATTATCCCAGAGATGGAAAAGTGGATAAGATGCGAGCGCACCCCGGCGCGTAATAAAGCTGTCAAATGTGATTTGGGAAGATGAAGACCCGAATCCCATATTAGGGACTGAATTGGTCGTGAATAATACATCTGCATCCCTAAGATTACTGAGTTGTAAACCCCCCCTTTGCATGGAGGGAGAAGTCCCCTCACTTATTCATTATAGATACCCTAACATGTCTGGCTTTGAAGCATATTTAAATGCAGTGGTGGCCAAAACGTGTGAAGGCAGCGCAGCCAAAATAATAACTGTCACTGGCATGTACGGGTGCACATTTAAAAAAAAAAACCCATCTCACACTCACACTTCCTCCATCCAAGTTCAGAGGGGTGAATTTGGAGAGATAAGCACGCGGCCACATGGTGATAGATGCGTGGGGAGGCGCACCGGCACTTTGCAAGGCCATTATTGCCCTCAAACTCCACACTTTTGTGTTAAAGTCAGCCCAAAATTCCATCGTGGGAAGTTTATTATCATACCTAACTGTGTATTCATACAATATAAGTCTTAAAAATGTAATTTATACTCATATATAGGCTTTCTTTTTGCATTTTCTTGCGAAAAAATCGTAAAGATCTGCACTTTCTCAAAAGTAATCTACATTTTTCAGCTTTATCTTTAATCGTTTACAATATTAATGAATTACATGCTTAAATATGAGCACCTCCTTTAATTTATAACAATAAATGTCCCATCTAAGTCATAATAATGGCCATGCATCATCAGTATGCCCACCTGCATTGCTGCTACTGCTGCTGGTGATGATGCTTTCCATGCTGCACTTGACTGACCGAGCAAAAGAAAAAAAATCATTGCATGGAAATTCGATGCCGGTATTGTTCATGCAATAGGAGCTGGAGCTTTTCCCCACTTCTCTGCTCCACGCGTATGAGGAAGGGAGGGAGGGGGGAGTGACAGGGGGGAGAAGGAGAGAGAGAAACCGGTGCGTGACCGCGGATCCATTCGTTGTGGCCAAGCAGCCTAATTGGCATCCTACTGTTAGCATCTTTTTATAACAAGTCTCCAACTCCCAGCTACACTGTCAGTGGATTCTGAATTGTATGGGGCCATGTGTGCAGTCCTCTCCCTGTTTCTCACCCACAGCCTGCATATCAAAAAATCGATCCCTAATGCAAATGGAGAAGAGACAGCTGCGTGTGTAGGCAGGGGAAGCTGTGAGGACTGGAAATGTCTCTCCCTGGCCATTTCTGCAGCTTATGCTCCCCTCAGACAACGTCCATTTTGTAATTCGGCAAGTTTTGCAGTCATTATCTGTAGAAAATGTAATTTAATATTTTTAATCTATCATTCATCTACTCCTTTTTAGAAGCTGTGGTCTGCTTTCATCGTGTTTGGTCAAAAAGGTCACTTTAACACGTGATATCGGAGATAAACTCTTCTCTTGAACATGGATTCAGTGTGGGATTGACTTTAAAATGTCACAGCTTGATAGCATCTATAATCCTGCATCACATTTCTCTCACCTTTAGCTACTTTTGCTACCTAAATGTGCCGATTTTAAAGCATAAATATGTATTTTCATCATGATCCTGATTCAAAGTATAACACAATTAAAGAAAACACACAAAAAAGGGGGGTAATGTGTCTTTCCTAGAGGTTAAATAACAGTTTCTCTCCGATTTGCAGCCTTTGACTCAAACCCCTTGTGCCTCGATAGGAATAATTGGAGTAAATATCAAAGTTTTTGGGAAAACAACCCATATTTGGGCTAAGAAGATTGCACAGTGTCCTTGTGAGCATGAGGATTACGACTCGCCCCACACTTTGAAACCCCCTCTCCCCCGCGCAGCAGAGAGATGTTCTTGGCAGAGCGGTCCCTGCGTTCATTGTCGCCACACGAAGATGCCAGCGAGCCCTCCTGAATACATGAATTATGAGTTGTGGCTAGCCTTAAAAGCTCCACGCGACTGGAGCAATCCCCCTCTGTATTTCAGGCACAATTTAGAATTTGATGCTTTTATGGCGCCTGATGCTGAGATAGGAGGCCGTTGTAGTCAGACCCTAAATGGCTCCCTGAGATGCGATGGCAAGAATGATGACTGTGTCCCCTGTTGGTGTCTGTGAGGCATGATTCAGGCACTTATAGGGGGATGGGGAGCAGAAAGAAACAAGGAAAGTGTTTTGGAGGTCTGCAGATGGTACATTTGAGGCTGCTATTTGTTCCATTATTGAACCAAATAGAGCCAAACTCGACTGTGCTGTCTCGCTTCCAAATCCCAGTACAGTCGGTTGCTCAGAGTTGGAACAAACAGAAGGGCTGAGCTGGATTTGGAACAAGCATAACCTTATACGTGGAACTAGAGAAAAGTGTTATGCATCTTCGTAGGGACAGAAATTGCTGTTTATGTCGGCTTCCTTTAACGTCCTCTGTAACGTTCAGGTGCTGAAAATATGAACGACAAAAACATCTTGATTGACATCTCATCCAAAGCACTTGACCCTGATGGATAGGACGTAACGGGACACTGCAAATGGCTGTCTGTCATTGACCCCAGGACACACTCCATACTCCTCAAACACATATATTATCCCTGAGGGGCTCGACACTCACATGTAGACTGAGTGCGTGATTGTGTGCCAAGCGAAAACTCTGTCTGTACGTCGCCGCACGGTGCACTATGGGCTTCCATACTGACTGCACGTGGCTTTTCCAAATGTGGAAGGAGCGGGACCTCCATATGCAAGCTCACATGCATCCACTCTGGCTCACAACACGCACATTTCCCAGGCAGGCCGCTCCAGCCTCAGCGTCTGGGGGTGGCGAAAAAACGTAGAGGTGGAGGAAGTTGCAGAGCACGCACATTCTCCCCGCTGCAGGGTTTCGCATTTCACAGACCGGTGGGCTCGAAAACCCCCCCCAGGAGCGCACTCTGGGAGACAGTCGGAGAAGAAGAAGAAGAGAGGAACTCTTAGGAAACAGGGGGGGGGGAAGAAGTAGGGATTGGGGAAGAATTTAGTAAAGAAGGCCCAGAGAGATGACCCATGTCCCGGACTCTAGAGAGATCAGAAAGGAGATAGAATGTGCATTGAAACATTAAACATCCATATGCATCCATACACTGCCGTGTGCACATCTGCGTATATGCACGCCGGCCCGTATGTGTCTCAGTGTGTTATGTAATCCTCAGTAGACCACAGCTGCTTTCTCACACACAGCAAGCATGCCGGGGAGCGCAGCCAAGCGGCCCCCTCCATCCTGTCTGCGTCTTCCTCCATCCATTCTCCCCCCCCCCCCGCTCTTATAGAATAAGCAGTGTATGGATTTTTGGAATCTCTGCAGGGCTGTTGTGTAAACTTCTGCATTTCTTTCCCAGTCACACTCCAAGTCACTTTATTGTTTGGCAGAGCATTAGCTATAGGAATTAGCGAGTTCTGATTCATGAATTTCCTGTCCATGTAGGAAGCTAAAGTTAACCAACCAGCTAAAAAAAACACCCCCCCCCCCTCTATCTTCTCCGTGACCTTTTACTCGCTGCTGTTTGATGTAATTTTATGCAAATTCAAATTAAATCAATCCTGTAACGGGCACAGTTCAGTATTCTGCAGGGCAGGAGGAGGAAGGACAAACTGGGATTTAATCAGATTTGTCTCAAAAGAGCTCCTGGTGGTGTCTTCAGTCTGTGCCTCTGGCTTTATTAAAAATGTCAACTGGAAGTATGAGATTCCCGAAATCAAGTTTGGACGCTCTCCAAAGAAGAAGCGTAGTTAATTCCCTTTTAGTTTAACTGACATGTGGTTTAGTTTGTGTTATTCACATGAGGCCTGTATTCATTTACAGACATCCCTCCCAGCATTCCATCCAACCTCGTGACGCTCAATATGAAATTGATTTCTCACAGCGTTGTTTTTGCTCGCATCGCTGTCAGAAGATCTCGAGGATGGACACCGCATACTGTACAATCTATTTGACATGGCTGGGACATGAAAGGGCGCCTTTGTAGCATATCTGCTGGACGCCTGTGAGTGTTCCCAGGCACAAGGTTGTTACTTTATGCATCGATTCTGAGAGAAGATCAGTCTGCCCGTTGGAATAGAGGCTGTAATAAAAGCAGCTATGAGTTCATCTAATTGGTATAAACAAATAAATGAGCTAGAACGGCAAAAAAGCAATTTGGCTCCTGAGCAGCAGCCGTTATGCTAACAAGACAGGGCTGGCTGTTTTCTAGGAAGTGTAGACGCTCAGTATAAGCTTGTATTTATTCACAACATCCTCTTATCTGTGCTAAATGCATGCATCCTTAGAATTCTTCTGCAGGATTCTCCGTGCATCGCCTCACACAGGTTTGTTGTGTAATGGGATGTGCGAGCGACCCCCTGACCCAGTAACATCCATCCTGCAATAAAGCGCTTACTGAACTCTGCCACCTCTGTCTCATCACTCAGGCGTCTGAGAGGCCATTGCCGTTGACGGGTGCCTTCCATTATTTTATGGGCGTTGATGAAAAGGTTGGAAGCGCTGATGAAAGAGAGGACGCGTTCATTTGTCTGATGCTCTGGTGACTGGCATCAGAGGGAGAGGAGGTGGTGTAGATGGAGGAAAGGGAAGAAGAAGAAGAAGAAAAAAAGGCAGTGGTGTTGAACAAGCACATCTTTATGTATGGCTTCCGTCTGCAAAACGCTCTGCCACCCCAGGTTTGATTAACAGTGAGAAGAGGAGCCAGTCATTTTTTTCGCCTCACACCAGCACACATGGCTTGGCAATGACTTTCACATCATTTGAGGCGAAATCGGGAAGCCGTTACAGCACCTTACAGTGATCCGACATGCTTCGCTGCTGCCATCCGGCTTGCCATCCACAGGCAGAGAAGAGAAAGGAAGAGAAGTCTCAGGCGCTTGTTTTATGCTCTGAAACCACTAGCAACTCTTTCTCTCTTCTTTTTTTCTTTATCTCATGACTCTCTCTGCTCTGTGTCTCTTCCTTAAATGCTGAGGAGTCACAGCTGCCTTGTTTGATTTGCCCTGCTCTAACCCCTATTTAAAGTCTTCTTCTGCCAAAAAGTTGGAGAGTTATGCAATCCAAATTTGGCACAATGCTGAATAAATGCTCGTTCAAACAGCGCGTGTCATAAATAAAGGCATCAGTTCATGAAAGATATTCTAAGAAGAGCCATACTGATATCAGCTCTGCATGATACTCATTTTCAGAATATGCTATGTATGCTGAGACTGTGGCAAACTGCTTTGACTTTTGATCAGGTAAAAAACAGTTTTAGAGAGGCCCTTTTGTGCCTTTTTGGGTTTCCATTTCCTGTAGTGTGTTCTATAGGTTTTCAACTATAAACGTTGGTGATTTACAGAGTGCCAATTCAGAATCTCAATATTTCTTTATTGGCTTTTTTAAAGAGCATCAGCCACTTCATGTCCATTTAGCCGGTGGCACGATTGACATAGCTTGTTGTAATGGCTGTAATGATACGTATTTCAAATGAATTAATATCCATGAATCACGACAAGTATGTAAAGGCTTCAGATGATAGCTGGTTGCCGTGGTTACCTCCTATCTTCCAACTTGGACTGCAGTGTGTTTAATCTTCCATACTGCTCACATATTTGGAAACCATTGGCTTTGAGACTTTCAAACCATGTCCGGGCATTTTATTGCCATGGCTGGCTGTGACATACCAAGCGGCACATCTTACTGCCTACCTGTTGCTAGGCAGCCTTGGCAAAGAGGAAGACCAGCTTTGGCCTATTTGTTTGTTTAGCTGTCATTCTGGGAGGCTAATCCCACCCCGAGGGACTCATATCCATCCAGAAACCAGAGATCCAGCCATGTGGACCATCCCTCTCCAAAGATTGAGCAAGGGAAAGGGGGGAGAAAGAGATGGAAGGTGGGGAGAGAGACAAGGGCAATTTGCCCTGAGTAAACACCACTGCTTGTTGTTGTCATCCGAAGCCAGTCATCAATCACGGCCCTAAGCTCTTGGTGGTGACAGCCGCAAGGACGCGACGCGCTCTGAAACCGCTCGGATAGTTTATAAAGCAAGACAGTCATTGGTCAAGATCACAGCTGCCCAATGCAGGCCTTGGTCCTTTAGGAGTGTGTGCTATTGTAAAGGTATTTTAGGAGAATGTTATCTTTGCTTGGAGTTCCATTCAGGGTGTCTACAACAATATCAGTTGGCCTAGAGACGGCGGTATGAGTTCAAGCTGTATTATGTAAGCTACACCAAGTTTGTGTGTTTTAATAAGTCACATGGGCGCGTGCTTTGCATGCCAGACGCAACTCTCAGCTGCAGTTGTCCAACATGCAAAGCAAGTGGTGTTTTTCCACCTGGTATTGCTCTCTGCTACAAAGCACTCCGCCTGTATGGCAGATGTGTCAGGACCTTTTCCCCTTTCAATGTCGCCTTCCTTCCTATCTGTTCTCCAAAAATGACTTCTTTACCCTTTCCTAGCCTAACCCTACTCCATTCCCTCTTTGAGTTTCTGTCTACTTCTTTTTGTAAGCCTCTGTGCCTGCAAAAGCCACTGCCAAAGGAGTTGTGTTTTCGGGTGATGTGATATTTCAAAAACCACGTGGAGTAGGAAGGACATTTGGTAGAAGTGTCCAGTTGGACTGAATGATCAATTGATTGATAAAGAGTTGGGTGGTCAAATGTCAAAGGTCTAGGTCACTGTGACCTTACGTCCGGTCCCATTTTCTCGAACAGATCCTAGGAATCTCTTGAGTGTTATTCTTCAAATTTGGCTAAACGTGAACTTGGACTTGACTGGTTAGCAGAAGGGTTAATTGAGGTTTTATGTATACAAAAGCAAGCTTTTAACTTGATATCAAAGTACATTTATTAGAGATCAGGGGTGAGGACATTGAAGGGCGGTTGAATGCGGGTGAAGGGTGTGTTCCATTGTCAGCAGCGGCTGCTAAATGTACTGGAAGATCAAACTAGGCCCCATATTATCCTAAAGACACTGGTATCTCCGGCCAACTGGGCACGTCATGTAGCTTCAGTCATTCCAACCTCCTGCGGGGCTGAGTTGTCTGAATAAGATACGGCTTGTATCCTCAAAACCAGGGGGATTCAGCTTGAATTGGTATTAGCCTATATGTCAAAGCCTGAAAGCGCAATTTTTCACTAAGAAAAATATTATTTTGACGTGCAGCCTTGCTAAAAAAAAAGGGCGATATAAGTGTCAAAGTAGACAGAGAAGGAGAGAGGGTTGGATGATTTTGCACCCTGCTTAACTCTCGGAACAACCTGGGAAGTGCCCTTCTGTGATTTAATGAGACCTGTGGGAAGAGCCATTCATCAGCATGACAGCCTACCTCTGTTTCCCATTGTTCTGTTCTGGTATGTGAGGGGAGCAGTGTGTGTTTTAGCCTTAATGATGGGCTGGCAACCCTTTGATTAGATGAATCTCCCGGTGCTAATTAAGATTTGGGCTGCCAAAAGACATTGACGTTTATGCCTTCCTCCCTCCATCGCTCTCCTTGCATGGCCAGCATGTGAGTGTGTGTATGAGAAGTTTACAGTGTTGGTGTTCCTTCTGGGCTTCAGTGGGAGGTTTGGTGTAATTTTGTGGGCTAACATAATTGCAGGCCCTAGGCAAAAACATCTGGCCATTTCAAGGAATTCACGATGCAAAAATAGTTTGTTTTGGTTCCTGAAAGGTAAACATTGGTCAATTGGGCATAAATTGTCCTAAACAAGCTTTTAACATTTATCCAGGAAATAGCTCATACACAATTGACAGTAAAGTACATGTGCTTATTTCCTTATAAATCTGTCTTACCAAACTTGAGCCTTGGAAGATGTGGATTTGTATTTGAAAGGTATTACTTAAATAGACACTTGTATTGTGTCTGTCATTTCTATTTTTGCATTTTTGCGCTCATTCTTGGCCGAATGTGTGTAAATACGCTGGATTCCTTGCAATGAATTCCCTCATTTATTGCTAAATCAATAAAAATCATAGCATCCATTTGGGGATATGTGCTACAAATACCAGTTTATGACTTAAAACATGTAAGAACCCCTGCTGTAGATGTTTTCCCCCATCTTTTAACTAAACTGATGGTGTCACATAAATGTTTCACTACCCAATTCCCCCTTGTGTATTTTCCGAGAATTTGATAACTTATGCTAACAAGAACGAAGGCATCCCAGACCCTCCCTTCCCTTTAATCACCCCCTCCTCTCTTCTCTGGGAGTATTTGTGTGTCTAGACAGCACATCCTCCTGCTCTCCAGTTTATTGCTATGTGTTATCCCGTCTTTTGCCCCAGATATTATTTCATTGTAAAATGCCACCAATTAGTAAAGCCAGTCGCCGGTGGCTGTGGTCTGGCTCCGTCTTTCGTTCCGGCGGGGAAAGTTATTTGGGTCGGCTTCTATTTTCAGCCTGTGATGTTGCCAGGAATACTTCAGGGAGCAGCCACTGTTTTATAAGAGAGCACATCAATAATTTTCATTGGTGTGTGTAAGCAAAGGAAGAGACGGAGAGAGCCTCACAGACGGAGTTCATTGGGTTTATGTGTTTGTACCTGCATCAGAAAGTAAAGTGGCTGTTGTCTCTTGAACAATGTGTCACGACCGCCCGTTCATTTGAAATTAATTTGCCAGTCGTTGAACTTTAACTCGGAGTCTTAACACGGCTTTTATTCGGGGCTTTAAATTTGAATGTTGGACTTGTGAGCCACACACACACTCTCACACACACACACAGCTAAAGGCCAAAGTCAATGAGTTCCTAACACCTTTCTCAGTGCGTCTAACTGCTCTCTCCCCTCTCCGCTGGGCAGACGTACATTGCCAGGATGAAATTGGGGTGAAAAGTCCTCACACTGCGCTGATACTCCCCGCTCAGAAGGGTGAACAGGTTCATCTCCAACTCTCTCTCTCTCTCCTCAATCTCTTGGCGGAGAGCCCACAGCAGCGGCGAGGACACGTCTTTCAATATTTTAAGCGGCTCGGGCTAATCTTGGTCGCTCAGGTTTGTTTTGAAAGTGCTGCCGTGGAAATAAAGACGCAACGACAGTTCCCCCACCTCTTGTTTTTTTGTGCACATCGACGCTCTTGCGTAACCGCGCAGACAATTCCGAGCTAATTCAACGTGGCCTTGCGAGGATGTGCCACTGACCTGCTTTTTGCTGCTTGTTCCCGCACAAACAGCCGTAACTAACCCTGTGGTTTGTTGTTGGAATAAAGAGCCTGAAACTGTGGCCCTGACAAACACTCAACACCTGCGTGGCAAAAGCAGGGGTGGCTTGCCTTTTAGTTGTACAGAAGCTTGTAAGAATGAACCATTTGGGCTCTTATCAGTGCACACACGGCGCCACAGTCGCACTTAACGGTTTGCGGACGTGATCGGGGTGTCGAGCGGCCCTCTCCGACTGCCACTGTATGAGGAGGAAGCAGAGTTTTTCCGCTTCACTGTCCCCTTTATCTCCCCCTCTCCCCTCTGTTATTTTCGGCCCTCCTCCCCTCGCTCTTTCTCCTCTCGCCGCTCTTTTGTTTCTCCGTGCCATTTCCAGCCAAGGCCCCCATTCTCTCGCCCCGTCATTGTGTGCGGTAATGAAGATTAGCCAGCCTGCCGCACACAATGGGGTCCCCACATCCGGAGCGCAGACTCCCCAAATCCTGCTGCAAGCTGCTAACGTCGGGTGTAAAACCACTGTTGTCGCCGAACCCCCCCTCCCCCCCCCCACATACATACACTGGTTCCATCACACCCACATGCAAACATGTCCGATATAGGCTACACTCTAAACTCTGCCGTGTTGAAAGCAAATGGCTGAAATGTCTCCTGATTAGATTAGGGAGCTTTTGACAGCTGAGAGGGAGCGCTTGGCGACTCATTCACCGATAAACAGCAGCTCACCCAAATCCAGTTAAAGAGAGACAGAGTTCCCCTCCCCGGCGAGTGCAACACGGCTCCACTCGTTGGGATTATACCCCCAATCCTCCCCCCCCCCAATCCTCCATACCCCTGCTATGCTGCTCTCCGCTCTGATTTCATCCCCCATCTTCTCCAGTCTCAAGATGCTTCTTCTCTTCTGTTCCCTTTCTATCCTATTTCACCCTCACCTCTCCGATCCCCGACTTAATACCAGAACAAAGACATTTTGCACACTTTGTCACAAGCTATTTGGATGGAACCGCAGAGGTCTTTATATGCCGTGCACTTGTTGTACCCTGAGCCTAAGACCTCTTCATAATGTCTGTATCGCGCTCAAGGTCGGCAGATCTTCAGTCTGTTTGCTTGTCAGGTCTCTTTCGGCATTTAAAGGATACATGTCGGTGTGGAAGGATGGATTTTAATTCAGATGTGACAGTTTTTTAGTGTGGCACACAATAAAACTGAAGGAGAAAGAAGCAGCATTTCCACTCATTTGAGAAAATGGAATTAGTGATTTGTGCATTTTAGTCCATCATTTTATGAATTAATATATCTTCATCAGAAACCCAAGTGCTTTTAACTCTCATTCTCTTGTATTGGCCAGGGGATTGCAGAATATATCGGATTGTATAAAAGTCTATGAAAAAATTACCTTACATCCGAATAGATTTTTGACCTCAGTTAACATTTAACTGATGTATCGAATCGCCCAATAGCTAGTTTTTTGGGCTTCTTTAATGCAGCTAGTAATACATGTAATACATGAGGCTAGTTTTTTTGTTTACGGACTAATGTCCAGTACAACTGTCAATAAAGTTTGTTGTTTGTGTAACTCTTTATTGAAAGATTAAAACCCTTACTCTAATAGATTGTGCTTTCAATTCTTTAAAGTGATTTGAAACAATTTACTGGCCTTACTTGTTCAGCATTGTCACTTCGGATTCAAAAGAATCCAAGATGGAAGCTGTGACCTGTCCTTGTAATAAATCTGGTCAATGGAACATTTGTTTACATAACACCTGATCTCCAACACTTTCTTTACATTTTACAGAGGGTTCTCCATACTGTACGTAGGTCCATGTTGCGCTATGGGAAGACAGGGGTGAGGTCCCTGGTGTCATGGATGATGCGGATGTGTGGTTTCTGTTGTGTCTGCTCGGAGAAAGCAATGGGAAATGTCTTTCTGCTCCATTAAGCAGAGGTCACAGGTTTTTGCGCTCTGAGTGCTCCATCACTGTTGCTTTCCTGCTAGATGAAAGGTGCTTTGAAGATCCCCTATCACGCACAAACACACATACACGTGTCGCGTAAATCGCCAGATACGGAGGGCTTAGTGGGGAGATGTCTTACCTCAAAAAGAGCAAAAGTGATACTCGTGAAAGAAACCGGTGCATGTCCGAGCGAGCAATACTCTGAAGACGGAACCTTAAATTAAAGTGTCAGGTTAAGTGCGTGAAATGACATCTAGGCATTTAGAATTGAAATTGCTGCCTTTAAAGTGTATTTTAGCGCATCCATCCACACGGTGTGCAAAGGAGTTGTCTGGTTTACAACCATATGTGCATTATTCCCTCAAACTCTGTCAGCAAATTGTGATTTAACAACTGACGGTGTCTGTTATCAGCCCGCAGCCCGCACTGTGTAAAAGCGCCTCAAGGTGCTGCGTTGCCAAGCTTTGACGAAGAGGCTGACGGCGGCCCTGATTATTACTGTGAGGCTAATGTCGCCTGATAAGGCTGTGTGTGTAATTAAGCTGTTTCCGCACCGCGTTATCTGCAGCTAGGTGAGGCTCGGCTGCCTGGAGAGATGGAGCTGTTAGTCAGTGAGGAGGAGGAGGAGGAGGAGGAGGAGGATTCCTGTCTCCTGTCTGTGGTGTTTCAGTCTTCCACTATCTACAAAGTAAAAAATGTGCACCTGTAAGTGTGGAAGATGCCACTACTTTCACCCCCTTGGAACTTTCTACTCCTAATCTTTCGCATATAGAGACCTGTTTCTCCGTCCCTCACCTGTCCCGCTATCTCAGATGAATTAGCTCCCCTCTAGCTCTGTCTCTTTGTGTCTCCACTCCCTCTGTCTCTCCTTTGCTTCGTTGTTCCGGAGCCCCGTTGGGGAATCAGGAGCTATAAGTTCCCTCAAGCCAAACACCGCACCCCCTGCCACTTTCTCCGTAGAGAATAAGGGTGAAGCAAGGGCGCCCTGCTATTCAGATCAGTGTCGGGGGGGGGAAATGAAGCATTATCTCCCCACCCCGCCACCCCACCCTTCCCTTCCGCCTGGCCCCCCGAAGGCAGGTTCCCCGCGCAACTGGGATCCACCGGTGACGCCATGCTGCTCTCCAATGAGTCTGGGGTCGGAGCTCTTGGTGAGTTTGAGTAAAAAAAACCTTAAGGGCAGCTTAGAAGAGAGGGGTGCTTTCTGAGATTTTGTGTGTATACGTGTGGGGGGAGTTGTGTAAGTATTGCTCAGTGAAGCTATAGATTACCGTCCCTGTCAGCTGCGACGGCCACCGCTGATGAGCTCCAGCGCAGTATCATTTGGTATCGATTAGGCACTGCGACGCAAACACACAAAGGCTGCTGGCGAGATGGCCACTGCCTCGGGCTACTGGTCATTTAGCTGTCACCTCAAAGTGATGGCTTGGCCTGGCTCACCAAATCAATGGGAGACATAGGCCCTATAACACCCCATGGCAGGATAAGACACACACATGTGCATAGACACACTCGCATGGTACACACATGCACACTCGGTGACAGAGAATTAAGTGCCTGCCCAAACTTTTCCTTCGATAAAAGTGCCAAGGGTGGTGCTGAATTACAAATAGTGATGGCCGTAAACAAAGTCAGTACAGACAAAGAGTGAGTTATAAAACTCAAATCAAAAGAATGAGATAAAAGGAGATAAGACAATTTGGTGACCGGGTTCAATGAAGGTTAGATTTCTCATTGATCGTGTCATTCTTTAAAGCAGCCAGCATGAGACTGGATATGGCATCTTTTCCAATTCTCCCACATGTTGGTTTTTATATAGATAGAAGCATGCTGATAATGATGGTTATTTTAGAGAATATATGATTGGCATAGCCTAAAAGCATTTTGAAATTACTTATGTGCCATGTCACCAAACCCTAGGTACAGCCTTATGTTAAAGATAAAACTGTGGTTCATTTCTCAGAAGGATTTTAATCAAAGCAGCGATATTGCATTCACACCCCGTGAATCAGACAAAGCCCTTCTCATTTTCTGTGACCAATGACATTGTGCGATTTAAATGAAATCATGCAGCGAGCAATAAACAGTTGAATGTGAAACAACAGAAGAAGAGAAGCGAAGCTGCGGAGAAGCCGCTGTTAATTCATCCGTGACGTGAATGTTACTTACTTTTCAAAATGAATAATCAAACCTCTGCTAGATATAGACATGGCCGAACCAAGCAATCAAAATGTCATATTGTTGCTGAAAACAAATCTTTTTGCAATTTGTGCAAAGTGATGACGGCAATCAAAAGCTCATTCTGTGAAAACACTGTTTTGTGGCCAAAGCATCAAAAGTCAACAACAAAATATCACAAGAAAATAAAATATTAGGAAGATACAAGTGAAAAAACCTCATTAATTTTCTTTTAGACACATTGTATAGTCTGTGCAAATGAAATATGAATCTGCAGCTAGTTAGCTTAGCATAAAGAATGAAAACCTTGCATAATGAATAAAATGTCAAACCCTACAAGGAAAGTGCTGTAGGGAATCATTGGTCATCTTTGAGAAGATGTGACAACCCCCCCCCCCCTTCTAAACAATAGTGCTGCATCACCCCCTCCAGCTCAGGGCCCCCCACACTCCTGCCCTTTTCAACCCTGCTAGCATCAGCGCTGGATATTATTCATAGCACCTTGTCTCTATCACGGCATCTAAAAACTAAACACGATTATCCTAAAATTAATGAGCCGTATCCACCCCATTACATCTATCTGTTAAGTGGTGTTTTGGGCCTTCCTTTAGGGCATTATGCATGCTCTTCTGTTCATATTTATAACCCAGGCTTTTTATTAGCAACGTAGCGGGGTGCTAACAGTTGGGAGGCATCCTCCGCTTTGATGCTGATGGCAGGCGGTTCTGTGCAGGCCAAATGTGAAGGGGAGGAGAGGGGATCAGCTGCCAGGCCAAGGGCCCTGTGGAAGAGGGGAGGAGAGGGTGAGGCAGAGGGGAGGAGGAGGAGAGAGAAATTAGAAGTTAGTGAATCAGGACTGGTTCGCAGCTCTCTCAGTGTGTCTCGTGATCAGCGTATTTTTGTCACACCTGCCGTATTTGAAGCCTTGCTAACCTGAGGTGTTTTATGCATGTGTTATTCAGAGTGCATGTGTACGAAACATAATCTACGAGTGACTTTTCTTCCTTTTTATTGGCTTTTGTTTCAGCTTGTTTTGTTGAATTATTTATAGAACAATTGAGGCGTAAAGAGGACAATATGTACTGTTAGTGGCATGACCTTAACCCTAACCCTAACATATGTTTGATGTCTGTGTGAATACACTAGTGTTTTCAAACTTTGCTAAACAACGCTGAATTGTGCCCTCTGACAAACATGTTAATGACAAAAAAAGGTTATAATGAGCCTTGCTTATCATTCACCTATCAGTTATGACTGACAGCTCTATTTCCTTGATACAAAGCTGCTAACAGCATGCCATTTTTAACATGCTGGAAGGCTAACAGTCACTGAAGCCGCAGCTGAAAATCGTCACGCTAATTAGCAGTGCAATTAATTGCTGCTGTGCTCAACTCATTACCCTTTCCTGGAAGTGACATTGTTAATGGCTAGAAAACAAGAACAAATGACAAAGTAAGTTAAGACTTGCCTCAACTACAGTTGCAAAAAAAGTATGTGAACCCTTTTTGCATAAATTGGTCATAAAATGTGTTCTGATCTTCATCTAAGTCACAACAATAGACAAACACAGTCTGCTTAAGCTAAAACCACACAAACAATTATATGTTTTTATGTTTTTATTGAACACACCATGTAAACATTCACAGTGCAGGGTGGAAAAAGTATTTGAACCCTTGGATTTAATAACTGGTTGACCCTCCTTTGGCAGCAATAACCTCAACCAAACGTTTCCTATAGTTGCATATCAGACCTGCACAACGGTCAGGAGGAATTTTGGACCATTCCTCTTTACAAAACTGTTTCAGTTCAGCAATATTCTTGGGATGTCTGGTGTGAATCGCTCTCTTGAGGTCATGCCACAGCATCTCAATTGGGTTGAGGTCAGGACTCTGACTGGGCCACTCCAGAAGGCCTATTTTCTTCTGTTGAAGCCATTCTGTTGTTGATTTACTTCTGTGCTTTGGGTCGTTGTCCTGTTGCATCACCCATCTTCTGTTGAGCTTCAATTGGTGGACAGATGGCCTTAAGTTCTCCAGCAAAATGTCTTGATAAACTTTAGAATTCATTTTTCCGTCGATGATGGCAATCTGTCCAGGCCCTGAGGCAGCAAAGCAGCCCCAAACCACGATGCTCCCTCCACCATACTTCACAGTTGGGATGAGGTTTTGATGTTGGTGTGCTGTGCCTTTTTTTCTCCACACATAGCGTTGTGTGTTCCTTCCAAACAGCTCAACTTTGGTTTCATCTGTCCACAGAATATTTTAGCAGTAGTGCTGTGGAACATCCAGGTGCTCTTTTGCAAACTTCAAACGTGCAGATCAGAACACATTTTATGACCAACTTATGCAGAAATCCAGGTAATTCCAAAGGGTTCACGTAATTTTTCTTGCAACTATATTTCGATTAATGACTAATCATTTCAATTGATATTATTTTCTAGTTACTTTTAGTCAAACAAATCAGGCAATTTGAACATGAGTAGTCAAGCTCAAAGATACAGCACATCTAGCAGGCTCGCACTCATCTTAATCTTAGTGACAACATCACCTTGCAGTAGCGCTGCTGTTTTGGATTTAATGCCTGAACGCTCAAACTTCAATCAGTGTCAACATTGACCTTAGTTAGGTGCCGTGTTTCACCTCGCAGCCACTCAGAAGAGACACTACCTGACATAACCTGAACGTGATTTGTGATGAAATAACTTGTTGTGATGGATCTTGATTGGCCTTTTCATGGAAAACCTTTTGGCACGGGTGTAAATAACATTATAATGATAACTGCTTTAGTGTAGGGTTCATAGTATAGTGAAACAAATGAAGGAAGGAATTCTCTTTATTTATATTGCATGTAAAATAAGGGTCTCTATTATCTAAGAATGACATAAAAGCATTAGGAATAAAAACAGACAGCTTGACAATACTCTTAATACCATATTAAATAGAAAACAATATGAAAAGATGTGTTTTGTAAGAGCAGCCGGAGGACATAAGGGTTTGTGGAGGATCATAAAATAATAGGAAGTCTTGAATAGGGAATGTTTTGCTTTAAAAACGAAGGAAAAGACTTTAGAATACATTCTTAAAATACAGAGCGACAGTCAAGGTTGTGTAAAAATTCACTTATATCATCTCATTTAGGTTTTATCAAACCTTAAAGCGTTTAAAAAGCTTTTATTGTTCTCGGTCAAGGCCTCACCTTCCCTTGAGCCAGGCCTAGTCAATGGTCATTAGATTGCAGTAATGTAAAATGTTTGAGAACAGACCCGAAGATGATGACTCTCTTGTTCAAAGGAAATGCTTAACAATACTAAAACGTGAATTTGTTGAAAGTCATCCCACTGCCCTGCTCCCCCTACCCAATTCCTCCAGTTTTAGGTAGAGGTGGATCAGCTATTGGATTGTCTCAGCTTATCCTGGCTCGCATGAGGGAATCATCCCGAAAGCCCTTTAGGAAACCAACCTTGGCTTTATGCAGCGCCAATTGATATTGGCCGTCCAGATCGGCGTTTGTCCAAACCGAGCCATGAGCGCTCCTCTATCTTGGCCATGCTTTTGGCTCCTGATTCCTTATGCCTACACACACACACACACACACACACACTCAGGAAATAGACGCTGCTGTACTCGGTGTGTAGGTGTTCCGGAAAACATGCGAACACAAGAGCAGCATAATTACGCACGGGGTAGCATAATTATGCTTCTCACACAGCACACTAGCATAAATTACATACAGAACATACACCCACACCGTTCCACACACAAGAGCCGCTGATCAACTGCATGACCTTCTCTCTTACAATGTTAATGTCACCACCTGGGGGAGGAGGGAGGAGGGGGAGAAGGGCTTTGATAGAATGATGGGTGGAAAGAAGGATGGGAAGAATTGGCCACGCGCTTAAGCCTGCCGTACCTGCCGCCCCCCCTTACCTGCAGCCTCTTTTATCCCTCTTACCTTGTCAAACATCATGTATGCGTATAAGTACAGTATGCACACTCCCCCCCCCCCCCCCTCCGCTGTCACAGCCGTCACCCCGGCACATCCTCGGGTCGTAACCCATGATTCATTGCGCATGAAACCTCTTTTCTCCGCGGCCTGTGGCTTGCCCGCTGACAGGATCCTGTTATGCCAAATGTCACACTTCCAAAAAGGATTCACCCCCCATGGAGAAAATGAAGTCAACACCTTCCTCGCGTACTTCGCCCCGTCCCTCTATCACTCTCCTCCTCCCCCCCACTCTCACTTATCCGTTTCTATCCTCTTTTCCGCTCTCTTGAACTATCTCTACCTCACACTCACCTTGGTTTGCAGTCCTCAGCGTTTTGCTGAATAAAGTCCCTTTAACGGGCCGGTTTTAGCGGATAATTAGCCCTCACCTTGGAAAAGGAGAGGACGACAAAGAGAAGAAAGGGTGGGAGGAAAGGAAGATTTGGGGGAATCGATAGGGGGGAGGCAGGTGATGGTAAGACTGAGTGAGAAGGGGGGTTGAAAGATAGTGCTGGCCTATACATGTACCTCTAACCGTCGCATGCTATCTCCTTCATCATCTTGTCTCAATGCCTTCAATATTTAATTGAAAAAAAGAATAAAGGAAAAAAGAACATCACGACTCACCGGCCTCAGCCATCACGGCCTCACACAGTGCATGAAAATAAGTTATTTTTTAAAGCCATTACAGGAAATAAATAAATATAAACATGTAGGCGTGCAGTGGAGGAAGGAGGCATTATCTCCACCTCTCGCTGTAGATGTGGAAGCAGCTTTTTAATTTGATGTCAGTAAATGCAAATACTGTAAACAGTCAGAAAACAACTCCAAATCCCTTTTTGTTCCTGGAAGAAAACAACTTGGAGGAGAAATTACACTCCCTTAGCAACAGACACCCCCCCTCCTAAAAAGAGAAAAAGGGAAGTTTTATTTTTAGAAGGTGCAAACAAGGAAGCGAAGGGGGGGTGTAAGATTGTAAATGTCTCTGATGTGTTCAGTCTGCACAACCTTATTCCTGATAATGGAACTAGCTACTCTGTCTGTCAGTGCCTATTTACACACAAATGAAGTGGCAAGTAACACGCGCCCAGTGGAGCTGCTAGACTCCATCTCAGCTGTCAAAATGTGTTAGTGGCTACAAGCGCAACACAACGATCCCTGGGATCAAACTGGTGGCGTCCATTCAAACATAATAGCTTCATCTTTGGACACGAGGCGTCTCTTCCCCCTCGCCGGCTCTCCTCTCAGAGCCTTGCCAGCTTGTTGTGAAGTAATAGACTTCTCGGGATGCCAGTTCGCACAAATCGGGGATGTAGCCTTTTATTTGCCCTCCGAGGGGAGAGGTGTTTGGAGTAATAGGGATGAAGCAGACCATAACTACAGCTGAATAAATCTTCCTATCTTGGCTCAGTGGAAGCCGCTGCACACATGGCTTGTCAAAGCTCTATAAAATGTTGTTTGATAGGAGTTCTGTTCAGTTTAGGACTTCTCCGCCTGCTATCCACTCGGCTCGCTTTCGTTCCGCGCTACAGTGGTTGCAATCAATCAGTGTGTAATCAGCCGTCGAGCTGTGGCTGCCAGGTAATCCTGGCTGTCTTGGTGGCTATCTGTGCGTGTGCGCATGTGACAGCTGGCAGAGCTGCTAAGTTGCCTGTCTGGGTGAGTGGATGGCACCATGCAGATTTCCTCTCCGCGCTGTGTGAAAGGCGTATCGAACGATCTGATGGCTGTTGAAATTGTCAAGTGGGATTTGAGAGTGGGCATTTTCAGTGCAGACGTACCTGAATTGGGTCTAATTGAAGTCTTTTTTCTGTCTTGTAGACCTGCCTAGAATTGGAGCGTTATCTTCAGACGGAGCCCAAGCGCCTGTCAGAACTCTTCGACCAAGACCTGGACGGCCTACTAACTCCCGCCTACCTGAAGGAGGACGGCGAGGAGGACGGCGAGGAGGAGCTGACGGACGCCCTGCTGCCAGACCTGCCCAGCCTTCCGGAGCCCCCGAGCCCCCCTCCGGTCATCCTCTGCCCAACGCGGAAGAATATCCCCTCCTCCGGTGCAATGAAAAGAGACCTCAAACCTAAGGGCCAAGGCCTGGAAAACGTAGAAGCGATGGAAGGGGTCCACCAGGCGCAGCTGAGCGCCGTCACCTCCCTGACGCCCCCCTCGTCGCCAGAACTGGGCCGACACCTCTTCAAACCCAACCAAACTCTGACAGCCTCCGCCGACGGGACGCTGACCCTAAAGCTCGTCGCCAGGAAGGCGGGGCTCAGCGCGGCTCGGCTGGTGGCGGCGCACTCGCTCCCGGTTCGGATGAAGGACGAAGAGGAGGGGGCGGCGTGTGTTATCGGGGTGGGGGAGCTACCGGAGAACAAGAAGAGGATCCATCGCTGTCAATTCAACGGCTGCAGGAAGGTGTACACCAAGAGCTCCCACCTAAAGGCCCACCAGAGGACACACACAGGTGAGAGTCTAAAGAGTCTTTCAGATTGTATTATCCTGCACAATACTGTTAGAGATGGAATATTAAGCAGCTTTTAGGGCTTTGCCAACACAGTTGTTTGTTCATTAAATTACTAAAAATGTTTCAGCTTGCTTGCTCAGCACAAGATAGTAAAATACTCTTTTTTGCAAGGACTCTTTAATGTGCATTTAGCTTCAGGATTGGTGCTATATAATTATTCAGAATTGCCCACACAGCTCACATTAATATACAACATTGTGTGTATGCTTATAGGAGTCGTACAGAGACACAAGGTTTCCTAATCTCGTGTGTGTGAGAATATTAGTGCTTTTCCAGCTATATTATCAGTAAGTGGCCCTATGGGACTTTCAGCCAGGCAGCTCTGAGGACACCTCTCCTACCAGAGCTGGCCACTTGATACACCTGCAGGTGATAAAATTGATTGACACTCATTGTTGGTGACAGGCTAAAAAGGCTCAATCCTGAAGCTAAATGACTGCTGCACACTGGAGGAGACACCGCCGGAGAGTGTGCACTGAAAATAGAAACTGAAAGCAGTCTATCAGAATTAAATGTATCTTGGTGTTGCCTTAAAATCTCAGACAGTAAATCAGAGATGTATATTATATGGGAAAAAGCATTTTATAGTTTATTATCCAAGTCTTTGAGGGTATATTAACACATGTAGACAGTGTTGTCTCTGTTTAATCAACCTACTTTGTTTATGTCTCAATCTATGCCTCTATTTGTATGTTTATATATACTTTTAAACACATTTGATGGTTCATTATTTAGGTTTCTGAGTGGAGATAAACTTTAAGAATTATCGTGTGTCCATAAATCCTTTCCTAGATAACCTGAAGTGAGATAATTGAGGGAAATCCCCCTGCTTCCCATTCTTGGAACAAGTACAAAACCACATAAAGTGATAAGAAATCAGCCAAGTAATCACAGCGAAGGCTTAAGGCTGAGTCCTCTTGTTGCCCTATGAAAATATCACTATGTACGATAAAAATGTGATGATTTAAGAAAACCCACATTTCTTATCCCGCTGTTTCTACCTAAAACCAGGACGGGTCCTTCCTGTCAAGGTTCTTCTGGAGACGGAAGGGGGGAGGGTTCAGTAGCTATAACTCCTTCGCTCTTCCATCTCAATCCCAAACCACTCAGACCCCTGTCGAGGAGCTGTCCTCTGTCTGAGTAACTGCGCAGTGATGGATGGATTGACCTGGATAGGCTTCCATTTCCCCGGTTTATTTCAGGCGCTCCCGTCCTCTGTGCGTTCTGTACTGTAAGTCTAGGTCAGTGGTTCTCCATCTGAGGTTGGATATAATGGTGTCGTAGGAGGCGGGTCACCAGGGGTGCCATCTGTGTGCTTATTCCAACAATTAAAGGGGAAGGGAAAACAGGAATAGCTGTTTGGTGCCTGTGTTTGCAATATTAATTAGCAGGGTTAGGGTTCAGCCGCCATTGGGTTTCATCACACCTCACACATGGGGAGGGTTTGTTTGAACTCTAGAGCGATTTGTGTGGAAAGGTTAGAAGATCCAAATCTGTTGGAGATAAGAAGTACATTTACTCAAGTATTGTACTTTAGTGTACTTTATATAATCATCTTTTCTTACAACTTTTTTCCTTACACTGTGTTTATGTTTGCCCCACCATACACCAAAGAGAACTACCTGATTCTAACTTTTACTGTTAACAAAGCAGTTTTACAGTGTGGTATTATTACTTAAGTAAAGCATCTGAATACTTCCTCTGACTGTGGTACCTACCTCTTTGAATATGACACCTGAACGATAGCCAATCGCTCAAGCCTGGAGAAACAAATGAAATGCTTGGTGGCCTGCAGTCTTTGCTAATATATAGCTGTTTCTTCATGTGTTTGGAGGTACAGCAAAGAGCGTCCATCAGGCTAAATGAAGTTACAAGGACTCTAATTAAATGTCCTCGCCACCCTCCATGTAAATCCCTACACTTAATGGTTGACGGATCACCAAGGCTGTCCAATTCAGAAGCCACACACACACACACGACTCGTTTCCAAGCTCTGGCTCCGAGCCAACTTGTCAACAACTATATGTTGAGAATCAAGCAAACACGCTGTATGTGTGATCCCACCCGCGGTGATGCACACCACAGGTTTAGGCGTGAGCCCGACTGGAACAAAGGGCACAGACACGCGATCATTGATTTCCCCGGTGGTGCTGAAACTCCATGCCAACTGGGCAAACCCTGGGAGACCAGCCCGCTGATGCTGTGCGTTACCAATGTCAATACAAGCCAAGGGAGAAGGGATGAAACAAGATAATCATTTATTCTGACATCTCAATAATCCGATAAGTCCTCAAATTGGACTCCTTTGTTTACTTCTGTAACATAGCAACACCACTATGTAACACTGGTGCTTCTCGCGTTCTAACACATTGTAAGAGATTGGCTAAGAGGAGGGACATCTCGGCGCGGTTTACAAATCACAACAGATTCGGCCAGCTAACCAATCAGCGCAGACTGGGCCCTGGTTTCAGACAGAGGGTGAAAAGAGGTGCCGCAGCACAGGCAGTATGAGAAAAAGAAAGAGCTTTTTGAACATTAAAGCATGGAGACACGTCACAGTAGAGGCACAACCTACAAATTATACCTTTAATGGCTTAATATGTCATCTTTAAGCTGTTGAGTTGAGTTTCCCTTTCACACATTTGGCACACAACAGGAGATGGTCCGTGTCAAGCGCGTTCTCACTTGGTTTTGGCGCCTGGGGGGAGCGTGCAGGGGGAAGGACATGACGTGGATCACACCAACCATGTCAGAGTGGTGGTGTCTTTTGTTATTTCCATTTGGTTTGCTTTTCTTTTGTTGCTGGAGGTTGTGACTCCTATTGTTTCCTACTACGAAAAGAGTGGTTGTGTTCATACTGGAAACATGAAGTAAATGTATTTAAACTATTCCATTCCCCAATGTAAATTTATAATATGAACCATTTCTCTGAATTATAAACTAATAAACTACTGCACTTTAAATACACTGGCCAATCTGAAAAATAACAAGTGAAGAATATCCTTTTGGATCAAAATATCACCTTTACTGTAAGCCTTTTTCATTCTCTATGTGAATTGTTCAAAAACATATATGATTGCGATTTAATGACACACACTGTTTCATATAGTACCATAAAAGGGCTCAGTTTCCAGAGGAACCCCTCCCCCCAAGCGTATCTTTCAGGTGCTTTGGATAAAAGCAACATCTGTCTTGTTATTCAGGAAAGTGGAATGATAAAGGGGGGGGGAAATGTCGACACGAGATGTCACAAAGAAAAACACGAAAGGCAGAAGAAGAGGAGATAGTGAGTGAAACAAAGAGTAGATGAAGACAGGAATGGCGGAGGTACAGTAGCGCGACCCTCTTCAGCAGAAAGACAGCGGTGCCACAGGCTCCCCCATTCTCTGAGCCATTATCCTGACAAGTTTAAAGATGTCATTACTCAAATCCTCTTTTTCTTAGTTGTTATTTCCATAAATTACCCACGGAGAAAAGGCTACGATTTAATCTGGAATTAGACGGGCTGAGTTGAAATGACAGTGCCCTGTAGAGCTTTTTGTGAATAGGCTTATGGCAGATAAGGAATGGTACAATTAGATTTTGGGCAGAGTGAGGGAACAAGTAAAACTGTTCTCTCCCTCTGTTCCCTCTTTGGCTCTTTCTAATCTTCCGCACTCTGTGTATCAGTCTTCTCTGAGCATGTCTGTCTCTGCGTACGCTTCTGCCTCCCACTCTTATGTTGTTGCTTCGCTCTTTTGCCACTTTCTGCTTCTCTTTTTTTGGACCCAGGCCAGCCATTTGAGGATTTGACTAAAGAAAATTGATGGACCAATGAGAATGGCCAAATGTGTTTTTAGCAAACAAACTTTCATCCAACAATGGAAGAACATTTCCTCTCTGTTTTATATCATATTGAAGTGCTTTATTTGTGGGTTTTGGGCTCGCAGTACTGGAATTTAAAGACTATTTTTAAGAAACTGATTCATTGTCAATAACACAAATCATTAGCTCTATATCTTACTGCAATATGATGTCCAGGTGTCTTTATACTTCAGGTCCAGAATGCATGATGTTTCTACATAAATAATTATCCAACAAATGTAACTTTTGCCTGTTTAATACAAAAGATTCAACCCACATTTATAAAGATTCTGTATTTTTTTCATAGGCTACTTAATTATTGTTCTAATTCACATCATGACATCCATTGGTCGAAATATGTCTACATGGATGTTAACAAATTCATCTTTTAGTTTTACATGCCCCGCTCCAACATTTCTCCATCCACCCATCCGTCTGTTATCTTACCTTTTTCTCTAGTCTACCTCCCCCCCCCCTCCCTCTCATCTCCAGCCCTGTGGTGGTAGTTGTGGGCAGGAGCCTGTAAAGTGTTCTCCGAGACCCCCCTCTAATGACCTCTGAGGCCCCGCTGCCCTGCTACAGCTCCGGCTAATGGAGGGAATGCAATTAACTTCAACACTGGCACCTGAGAGGCTGGACTGAGAGTGTGTGTGCGTGTGTGTGTGAGAGCATTCGGAAGTAACAGATTACACATAATGGGATTACAGTGACTCAGGAAACACCCAGTTATCAGATTACGGAAGACAAATATTGCCTATTTGATTACTTTAGAAAACAAACTCTGAAAGGAAAAAGGATTTCTGCTTTGAATGAGATGATTGGGATTTTATTAAATAATAAACAAAGCTTTTTAACAACAGCATCCGACCACAATCCTGATGCTTTAAATGAGGAGACATAATCCCCTTAGCTCCATAATCTACATCGTATGTTTTACTGGCAAAGTAATCCAAAAGTAACAGAGCATAATCAGATTATGTTGCAGAGTTGGGGCTAATCCAGTGGATTAGCATACTGATTGGCATTTTAAACTGCCAATCAAACTCTGTGTAACATTTCTTTTTTAAAGAGTGTGTAAATGTGAGTTTGAGAACACCTGCCTGTTTGTACGAGGGCATCTTAAAGGAAAGGAGCGATGAGGAGGAGGAGGAAGAGAGGGGGGGGGCTCTGTTGCTAGGCAACGTGGGCAGCGTATCGTTGGAGGAGTCGGTAGCTGAGTGGTTATGTACTGCTGCAGGCTCTGGTCTCTTAGTGCCCCCCCCCCTCCCACTTCCCTCTCCTCCTCCTGCACCTCCACCACTACTACCACCACCACCATCACTTTCACCCCCCGCTCCTCCCTCCCCCATCTTGCCCTGTACAGCTCCATGGTTGCCGTCGCTAGGCAACTGCCTCCGTGCTCTGCCAGCGTGCTCGGTAATTGGCCGGTGGCATGGCGGCGTGCCGTTGCCAGATCCAGCCAGCTGCACTGACTACTGCCTCCTCATGTTTCAGCACTCCCCCCC
>NW_011360359.1:55559-93505 GCF_000735185.1 Notothenia coriiceps | reverse complement strand
CCTCTTCTCTCTCACACACACACACACCACACACACACACACACACACACACACACACACACACACACACACACACGCATGCTCCCAGCCCCCCTCGCTCCCGTTGCCAGGCAACACATTCAGGCATCCCTGCCTCACGGGAATTTCATTGGCCGGAGTGGGATGGCCCAGACCTGCTGCTCCGGGTGTTTCTGGGAAGTGAGGCAGTATGGAGGTGGCCACAATGGGGACATGGCTAATTGGATAGGGCTAATTCCTGGGTCTCTAAACCAAAAAGTGCTTAAATTCAGCACAACAAATTAGTTTAGTGCCAACAATGGTTTTTGTTTTACTTTCAAATTGACATAACATGATGTAGTTAAGAAGGAAGAGTGTAAACATGAATCACAATTGATTAAGCGTTTCAATCTGTATTCATTGGAGGTATTTCTTGGCATTTCATAATTGCTAATGGAGGCCATCCCTTTCAAACTTGTTCATTTATCACCTCAACACAGCTGTGACCTATGCACCTCTGTTTCTCACCATCTAACTGTACATGATTCCTGTTAATAGCCCGCTCACTGACTCTGACACAAAGTGCGTGAGTGGGTCATAGTTCAGCAATTTAGTACAGCACACCAGAAATGTACCTTTAATTGGAACAAAGGCATACAGTGTACAGCATTGATTTTGTACCTCCTGCCTTATGAACAGACCGGTGACTTTCCTGAACAGCTGGTGCAGATAATGACACCAAACAAACACTGTCTCTCAATCTTGGATCCATTGATCCCTTTTTGATAATCGCATTCAACAAATTAAGTCTTGGTTTTTTGTGCCGAGACAGCTCAAGCGAATCTGGTCAGTGTGTCAGTGTGTTTGGTCCAGATGGCATGTGACTGATCCAGGTGACATCTTTTGGACGCAGCTGGCTGGATTGTGTCTTCCTTGCCATTACGCTGTGTGACTGGCCTAATTATCAACCCCCCCCCCCACCCCTCTCTCCCTCCACCTCCTCCCTCTATCTGCAGCCTCTTCTGCCTTAATCCACTTCTGCAGCACTTCTCTTCAACTCCTTCTCAATCTCACCTCCTCTCACCCACCTTGCCTCTAATCCCCCCCCTCCTCCTTCATCCTCTCCCTCTCTCCACTTCTTCTCTCGCCCCACTTGTCTCTAGCCTCTTCCTCTTCTGCGTGTTCAGCAAGATTGAAGACCAGTGGGAGCTTCTCCATCTCCTTTTTAACCGGCTCTCTTTCCAGCCTCTGAAAAAAGGGGAAAAAGTTAAAGGGATATCAGTGAAGCAGAATACAAACCCTAAAATATATTTTAAATAGAATCTCTGCACGTAGACTTGAAATCTGGAAATATATCACGTTGGAGGCATATTTGGAGGTGACCACAGTAGACAAACAGGCGTGTGATTGGTGGAGCGGCGATGAAACAGGTGCTTATGCGTGTTTTTTCATCCCCCAGGTGAGAAGCCGTACAAGTGCTCGTGGGAGGGCTGCGAGTGGCGATTCGCCCGGAGCGACGAGCTGACGAGGCACTACCGCAAACACACCGGCGCCAAGCCTTTTAAGTGCAACCACTGTGACAGGTCTGTCAAAACACACCTCTTCCTCTTTTCCTCTCCCTTGTATGTTTGTCTTCCATTTTCCCAACGCTTATTTTGAAGTACTTCCACTCGCACAGCGGGCTCCCATTGTGTTCAGTTTGGTTCTGCAGAGCAGCGCTACAAGATGCCGATAACACACCCAAATGTGTTTGGTACTGACCCAGTTTAAAAGTGTGCTGGCAGGATTACTAATGTGTGCTCCTCAGCAACATACGCAAAACACAACCTGCTCCGTGTTTCAATGGGGAGGTTGCTTATTCTGCTCTATCCCCACATTAGGCCCTGTGCAGCATATTAATAGTGCACCTACTCACATGATGCTACATGGCCTTGATTTGGAGGCTGCTTTCACACTGGGACCGAGGTGTAAAATGGCTGTAGAACCCATTATAACACATCACTGAATAGAATATTAATTTAATATCACTTTGAAATGAACCATAGTAACATTTTTTAATTCTTTACAGATCAGCCACTATGACAGACTTTTCATTTAGGGTTGACACGTCGTGAAAATCACTGCGATGGACCATCATCAACCATTAACACAGCTTATAAAACATTTAGGTATTCCTTCTTTGAAAAGGCAATTATGTGTTGGACTTTTATTTGGGGAATTAACAAAGCTACCATAAGCCAACATACATGTGTGTGTGTGTGTTGCTGTAAATCAAATCCAAGGTTGGCAAAGTGATTGGAGAGACTATCCTGTAAGCCGGATGATTCCTGGTCTGATCCGCCAGATCAAGATGATATCAGACCATTTAAGAGCCCTTATCAGCGGTGATCAGCGTCCTAGCAAGTGCCTGCTACACCCCGAGTAGGTTCAGAATGGCGTCATCATCTATTCACATGGTTACTGAGGAAGAAGTAGTTATTACGGACGCTAAGTAGGAAGCCCGTTAACGTAGTATGACTGGCAAGGTCCTCTTATGTTAGTTGGGATAAGTGAATGGATGGACAGGACTTTCACCTAGGAGACGGTAATTGTTTCCTGTGTCCCAAGGTTTGGTTATTTAGCTAGCCTAACTGAGCAAAGTTTCCCAGAATACGTAATCTAGGCTACGGTGCTTATTTTTTAACCAAAACACAACTTTTTTCCTTGACCTAACCACGTAGTTGTGGCGCCTAAACCACTATGTTAAGTAATTTTAAAAAAACATGGTGTTTTTGCGCCCTAAATTGAATTTAAGAGTCAAATGTAAGGAAGCTGTAACCCTCCCTTATGTTGGATTAGCACCATTAAACCTACCAGGCATTTTATAGCCTTATAACAGGAAATGTTATGGGATGATGGTTTAATGTATGGCTCTCCCTAACTGTCTAATGCCACGTCTTGTTTACACAGTCACAGAAGGAGCACATTTCCTCCCCTAATCTTTACCGGGGTGAAAAGGTGCTCGGCTTTGTCACTTTGAAGAGTGTTTCCGATTGTAATTTGCCTGAGACTTTGCATCTTAATCAGTCGCCCTGGCTCCTATTTAATTATGAACCACAGCAAAATGTTAATTTGTCGAGCTCCGGTGGCAAAATCATCAAACATTCAGTGGCCATTATGAGAAGATCAGCCTGACTCAGACACAAAAATCTTTACTCCTTTTTTAATTACAACCCTCCTGTCTGTGATCCGGCCCACGCTGACACCTCTGGGGTCTCTGAGCAATATTGTCTGCGGGAGCCATCGTAGTATAACAATGTGCAAGAGACTCCGGGGTAAAAATGTGGGTGAAATGCCTCCTAACCCAAACACCTCAGACATACAAATTATTATTGTATTTCTTTGTCTTAATTTGTTCTTTTTTTCTATTATTTTCTGCCACATACACACAATTTTGCTAATACTTTAAGTCAAATGTATCAGTTGAATAAAACAGGATTTAGTTATTTATGAATCTGAAATATGAACGAAGATCCAATGTCACATTTCTTTATAAGTGATACGGTGTGTGTGTGTGTGTGTGTGTGTGTGTGTGTGTGTGTGTGTGTGTGTGTGTGTGTGTGTGTGTGTGTGTGTGTGTGTGTGTGTGTGTGTGTGTGTGCACACACTCATATACACTAGCAGGTGTGACAGTAAGACAGATGACTGGTGGCTCATCACAGTGTAACTCCCCCTCTTGGCCAAACACTGATTCATCTAGACATCTCATACACTTGCCCCTGTCTCAGTGGAGAGAAACTGAAACTGGAGTACAAAAAAATCAACAGTTGCAGGAATGTGAAAAGGAATCCGACTCCCAAGCCTTCTATTTAAATGCTTAATTAAAAATGTTATATTATTTGAGGTATCATTACCAAATTGCTAGCTTGAAATATTAACACATTTCCAATTTCAGACAGTTTTGGCAACCAGACACAATCCCCTTCCAAAGCATTTCCTGGCGTGCTATCTGAAAATCCAGGAGAACATTAATAAAAATGTGTCAAATTAGCAGCATTGCTGCATGTAGTGTCTTGTTTTTCTCCCAAACATTATTAAATAGAACCACTTTAATAGGCTCTAAAACAAGTCTCCATCTCCAATATTTCCTAACACACTAATCACCAGAACATTCAGCTCCCAATTACCTAACAGAAAGCAACACTTGCCTTTTGAATATCGCTCTTCTGGGGAATGGAGCTGCAGTTAGTTCAGCGAGCAGGTGGGAGAAAAACTGTTCTAGCATGTATCCTGTGATAGAAGCATCTTTTTGTAAGCATGCATGGAAGAGACAGAGCATTTATTATGTCAATTTGTTGCAACAGGTTGAAAAATAATCAAGTATACTTTAATAAAATGTCCAATGCAATTCCATGTTACACTATTGCTATGCCTTAACATATGAGTGGCTTCTATTCATCTAATTTAGTGAACATCTTAGAGCACATGTTTAGTTTCTCTCCTCAACACTGTTTCAACAGATCCATCTGCAGGCTCTCTAGTTATTCATGGCACAGCTGAAGTCATTAGCAGTGCCGCTGAAAATGCTGATTATGAATTAGTTACACATATACTAATTGCGTGTGCATTAGTGGCTCGGCGCTCACTAGCTAACAGCAACATTTAGCTCCATCGACAAAACAAACTTCTTTTTCCCCGCGTCGGTAACAAGCTAACAAGCTGCTCTCTGTTTCCCCCCTCTCTTTTGGTTTGCAGGTGTTTCTCGCGGTCGGATCACTTGGCGCTACACATGAAGAGGCACATCTGAGGAATCCGAGAGAGGTCAGCGGGAGTGGAAGAGAAGGGAAGGGGGATGGAGGCGGAGTGGAAGAAGGAGAGGGAGCTTCATCTGCAGAGAAATAACACCATGGATATAAGAGAGAGAGAAAAACTCCAAATTTGGCCGTTCTGGACCGGATGGAAAAGCACCGCACAAGGACGCTAGCTACGGAAACGCAGAAGCCGGACATATCCCAAGTGTCAATCTGTGCTCTACTAGTTGGTCCATGATTCCACGGAGACATGCCGTAACCTCACAAATGTCTCCTGGTGTTGTGGCGTGGACGATACAGGCGCTCCGTCCCACCCCTCATGTGTGTCTCGATGGATGGTGGACCGCGTGCCTGCAGTTGGCAGCTCTTTGTCGTCCGGCGCAACCGTCCCTCGGCTTCCAAAATGTTCACCCAGCGAGCTCACCAACGCCAAACTGGACCAGTTGTACAGCGATTTCTGCTCTTTGTATATTCGAGATTTCCTTTTTCTTCAAAAGTACCTTGAGTTGAGAACAGTTATTTCCTGACAGTAGCTCAACAGAATCTTCTCGCAGGGTAAGCAAGCGGGATTTCTCTCCTTCAAACCTGCCACAGCCTTTACAAATCACCAAAGGGTTTATCATCTGATATATAGTATAGATACTTTATCAATCTTCCAACTGGATACATGTATAAATCCTTCTGGTTCTTTGGCATCGGAGCACTTGTTTGAACGGAGCGTTTGATTGGATTTGAGGATTGGATTGTTGCACTTAGGTGCTGTTAAGACAGAGGGAGGTCATCCCGAGGACTGGCTTGCTTCACGGATATCATCCATTGAGGGTTAACACTAGAATGAGGCTAACTGATCCACTCTGGGAAAGACTGTTCATCTCCTAGAATGTCTTCAGGAACAGATCGTCTCATGAGAGGATAGACCATCCATCAATTTGTCCCTCTCCAGGATCTTACGAGTTGTTGTCAGGAACGGTTGCACAATTGACAAACTTTTTGTAAAAATTCCCCCCCCCCAGCGCTGGCTGGCTTCCACATGCCGTCCGTGTGCGGGAAGCCACATGCACAAGTCGAAGCAGCTAGTGGACTGCAATAGCACACTGTACAAGATTACCATGTATAATGAAGGCTACACTGAAGAAAAGATTATCCTATTTGTTGAAAACTGACATTAAAGAGACCATTTTGAAGGAAACATCGTAAAAGGAGGCAGCCAAAAAAGTGTCTACTGTAATGCCTGAAATGATCTCTTTGGCCTTTTAAGAGTGATTGGCAGCAACAGTCACTGGGTTGAGGATTTTGTCCTGTTCACACCACCCATTCAGAACTCCTAAAAGCCGCATTCAACAGCTCTCCTAATCGGGCCCTATGCATATCCAAGAACATTCCTGCAGACTTCCTGACCTCACATGCATGTCTGAACGCAGATTGCTGGACACGGAAGGACTTGTGGGACAAATTCAATCAATTGGGTGGCTCTTCTTGGAGCAAATCAATTTGAATGTATCTGTTGTAAGTCTGTACATGTTGCTAGGCCCATGAAAACACACATGTGAGTTTGTAGTTTCACTGTTGAACTGAATGGCCTCGGAACAACTAGCTAGTCGTGGCTGTTAGCTTTTTACTGGTCGTTCTGGACCAGCGGGGAGTGTGGATTTCAAGTGGGTGGCAGGAATGGGTTAGGGGAGGAACACATCTGCTCCGTCAGCACATGATAACAGCCCCATCAGCTCTTGAAAGTGCAGAGGAGTGAAACCCACACACACGACACACGGATACACTCCGAGAGAACTGGAATTACCATTTGTCCTTGGTGATCTGAGTCTTGTCCAACAGAACAAAGATCTTGCTTTTTGCTCTTGCCATCTTTAATCCACAGATAGAAATACATTTTCAATGAGCATCGATTCAACTCAAGCGCACATAAAACAAACAGGCAGCTTGGACAAAAAGTAGATTGTCAGGATTCCTACGAACAGGATTTGAAACTACTATGTCAATGTGTTTATTTCTTTATTTTACAAGACTTGTAATACTTTGAGGCAAAGTGAGGCACACAGCAGCCTGCTTTTTTTGGCAGGGGAAGCAGTAAATTGATTTCACTCTGTATACCAGCGGCGCATTTCAATTTCGGGTATGAATGCAGCCCCGCTCAATCATATCTGCACATGATCTGTCCGCGGCTCTGGAAGTAGAAGCTGTGTGCTGCTTCGCATAAATATTGAACTCCTTCTGTCTAAACGTGCAAATATACCAGGCTCACTTTTTATATTGAACATCTCGGTGGCAGGCGTTTATTTGCAAAGACAACATGGAGGGACCACAATAGAAACCACGTTTTTTCTCCTGGTTTATTTTCAAAAAAGACCAAAAATTCTCAATAACCATTCAGGTTGCAACGCTTTCAATGCTACCATCCAACCTTGGAATAAGCGAAAAATCGTAGCAACGTTTGTAGAAAATGTAAAAATGTCCAGTTCAGATGGGAAAGTCGGAGCAGGTTTGTGGTTTTCCTGCTCATGGATTAAATGAAGAATAGCAGTTTAACTCATGGGTTAAAATGGTATCATCAATGGCAGCTCTACTCGTGTGTTTCAGTATTTCAATGGGGCACCCTCTTGTTGCGAATGTGTGGGAATGTGCAGATCTGAAGTGTTTTTTTGTCCTGTACCAATCACAGAAACACTGAATGTGTTTCATTTTCCGGAGCGGAGACATGGGAATATTCAAAAAATACTGAACAATTTTAACAAATGTCAAAGACTGAAGGATTTCAAAATGTGAATGTGTTTTCCGGAAAGGTTGTTTCATGTTGTCAGAGGAAGCGGTTGAGTTCTGTGTCATCTTAATGAATGATTGTCAATTCTGCCGTGCCTGTGTGTTCTTCGTCTGTTTGTATTTGCACTCTGAATTTTTTTGGGGGAGAAATCACTCGCATATCTGATGTTTTCTGTCCGCTCGACACTTCACACGACGACCCCCCCGGGTGATAAAACACTGATCACAAAGTCTGTATAGTAGCTGTTTTTTAGCACAAATGTACACACGCTCACACACATGCATGCAAACACCCCCTAAACAGACATACACATACATGCACATTCAAAATCACACACACACACACACACACACACACACACACACACACACACACACACACACACACACACTCACACACTCCGTTCTCCTTGTGTGTTTTTCACAGTTTCTTCATGCCACCTTGTGGGAGTCAGAGATCCATACTGCAGCTTTTGCTCTGCTGGGGGGGGGGGACATTACTATGTGTGACACCACCTCTGTTTCCACTAGGTCTGAATTTCAAATCAAACGCACCCCCCTTTTCTACCAGCATTCCCTCATCGCCCCCCCTTTCTCCCTCTTCCATTTTCTCAGATATGATCCCTTTCAACTCCTCTCCNCCCTCCCCCGCCCTCTCCGCCACCTTTTTCCTCCGTTGTCTTTCTCCTTTTCTTTCTTCGCTGTACAAAGTGTTTCAAATTTATCATTTGTATATTATGATGTATGGGTACGATAATGTTCTTTATTATGGAAAAATGAGAAAGATTTATTTTTGTTACCGGTTTGTTTCATAATTCCTTTTTTAAATTGGTATTGTAATATCTCTATGCAAGGAACTGTTCGGTGAATCGTTTTTATTTAAGAATGTAATTACGTGTAATAAATGGTAGAAGCAGTTGGAGTATTCACAGTCTGTTCGTCCGGCAACAATATGCGCCTTATCAACCATCTTCTCAAAGAATATCTTTTTTTTATCCACTCTCAATCACAGGGCTATTCAGTGTGCTAACAAAGAGCGCCCAGAGTACATTCACTTTTTATATCCCACTGACCAGACAACTCCTCAGGCTGGGCTGCTTCTGGTTTGCTGCATTTTCCCGAGCTAAATCAGTACACTAAGTGGGTTAAAGTGGGTAGGAAAATTAATTTACAACCTCCTTTTTCTGCAATTTGCAGCAACGCACTCCTCGATGGATCGAAAGACCCTCTGATTTATCGTTCCTTTTGATCAGACGCAGGAAATGGGCCAGAATGCCTTCCCTTAGCCTGAATGCGCTCCCTCCGAGGGAGTTACCGCATGTTAATTACATCTGTTACCAACCAAGGTGATGACTTATCCGCTATTCCTGCCTTTTTGACCATGACTAGCTGATAAAAGGGTAATCGAATAACTAATGGCTAATTAGGGAGTAATTACTCCTTGGTAAATGGCCCTATGCAGTGTATTAATTCTCCTTGGGTCTGGCAGTGAGAAACTCCCATAAGGTTTTTTGTTTCATGTAATGCTCCCTAATTGAAATGGGCACCCTCATCAAGAAGCTTACGCGTATCTGTCGAACCTAATGTTCTTTTATCGGTAATTACAGACAGCCCCACATTATCTACCTAACTACAGCTACTACGTCAATCCCACAGACGCGTTATGAAATTAGAAGCGATGGAGTCATTTTTCAACAAAGGTCGCACGTCCCATGATCGCTTTCCGATCGTCATTTCCCATTCCATGTGATGGAAATGAGGCTGCATGTGAGTTCACAGCAGCACCAAACGGTTCTTAATGTGTTTCAGCAGAGCAAGGACCACATTTTCATCAACACACATTCCAAAAGGTTAATGCACTTATTCGAAAAAGTATGTCTGCAGGCAATCCTTTTTTCTTTGGTATGTATGAAACAGCTCCAGTACCAATAAGACTACTCTGAAGACATCTTAGCATCTGAGAAATTTGCAATTGTATGTGTTTGCACAACAAAGAAGCAAGATGAGAAAAGAAACAGGATATGCAGTTGAAGAAAATAACTTAAATCTAATAAAATCTTATGGAGAATTGCCAGCTCAGTACAAACATTGTGAGGTGTTGCATTAGGCATGTCTTGTTTTAAGGCAATTTGGCGGGAAAAATACCGTACAAAGAATAGGAAATATTATACAAATATGTGTAAATGGCAATGATTAAAAAGAAGGGCTGAATGTTCTTTGGCAATTCAGCAAAAACGTTTTCTTCTAAAATACAAAGAGTGGGATAAGTAGCTTGCCAAATTATACTTCAGTGTCCGAGGTAAGGATTCATTAGGCTATAACAAAGAGCTAATAATCACTTGAAATGGACCAAAAAGTGAATTTTGCTAATTATGCCAATTTATATTTTACTGCAAACTAGACAAATATGAGTCTTGCAGCTTATAGTTTATCCCTCAGAACTACGAGGAAAGGAGACACATGCTAATGCTAATGCTAATGTTAATGCTATCATGGCAACATAACCTACAATGTAACAAGTGCCTGAACCAACTTGAAATCCCCACTGACAATTGAAGAACTAACATTTAAACATGCAACCCTTACACACATGTTCTTGTTTTCTACATCTGAAAATGATGGAATCAACGCACGGACACACTGCGGGAAGAGGTGGATTTGTTATCCGGGTAATTACACCGGGGGAACCCACGCAGAATAATCTGAATAATAAAAAAACTGAGTTGATAAACACGGCTGTTGAATGCTTGGCTAAATGTGCTCAGTCACCCTGTCCTCCTCTCCATTTATCTGCATCAAGCGATAGCATCAACGTAAATCTTGTAGGAAAATAGGATTAAAACATCTCCTGATGTTATCTTGTTATGTTATTCTAAACATGCATCGCCTTCAGATCGAGCCGCTTATTCAAAGTACTTGACCTTAAAATATCTATATACCTTTTATGCCATGCATGGCAGCATCTTACTTTATATGCACAGAAGTGGAAATAGAAAAGAAATGGAATCGAAATGGGAAAAAATGGACCCTAGGTGATTATGTTGGCGCCGTATATGCGTCAAATTAAGGCCTGGACAGCTGTCTATTACTTAAATGGAGATCAAACATTTAAAAGCAAAATGTAAGAACAAAAATTAAGACCTAAGGACCGTTTTTTTTATCCCCAGGGTTTTCAAATATACTCTCATTGTTCAGCATCCTGCAGGCTTATCAGCTTGCCCTTGAAGTCCTCCTGTCTCTGCTCAGCTATTCATCGTCGCAACACCTGAGCACATTTCAGAAATGTTGTCTTTGTTTCATATACAATGATTCTGACGCCATTGAAGGAAGGCATAAAAGGTGTGACGGCTCTGAATCGAAGCGCCTGTAATGAAATAAAGAAGCCATTCTTCCTGCGAGGAAGTGATTCACTTAACCGGCGCAAACATAAGGCTCCTTTTTTCGTGTGGTTGTGCAACACAAGATTTAACCAAGGCCGCTGCCAATGCCTGTGGGTGTCTTGTAGGCGTTTGGCAGCCATTTAGGGATGTTATTGTCACATCTGGCACTGTTGAGATGCCAGCATACTGGGATGCAGAGCTACAAGTCTCACCATATTTTATTCCAGGCTTATCTTCAGTGGAAAGTCTCAAAATCTCAGTTTGCTGGAGAATCAAGCGTGTCCTACGAAGGGTTGCGAACCGTGGATTCTCTGGTTTCGTGCCACAAGCAGCCAAGTGCTTAGGTATTTCCAATTATAGGGAATATGTCGAGGTGGCCCACGGTAATTAAAGCCTAATCATGCTGCTGGATTCAGAGAAGCATCCTCATCAAGCTTTCATTAGTCTGCCTCCTTGTGATGCCCAGCAGCAACCCAGCCCCCTGTAGGATTGCTCAGATATGTTCCCAATCAGAAATTCTGTAATTTAGTGGTGTATTCCGTGAAGGTACTTTTCAAATTCAACACCAAAAAAAAAAGAAGAAATACCTGCTTAGTGTATAGACAAGCGTGAACAAATTGATTGTGATGGTAACATTTTGAAAATGTTTACTTGAAAATAAAGAAAAATGTTGCACTGGCCAAGCTTGTTTTAAGAAAATGGGACTTAATAATAGACAAAATGAAACTTTGACTGTTATTTTGCTTATTTTGTTTATCCCGAAGCCTATATACAGTATAGTGGTTGCATGTCAGTTGCCACTCAGTTTTGCTAAAGAACAAAAAGTAGTTCTCCATTCCAGCTGGGGCGATGAATCTGTTCTTGTTTCCCTGCAGCTCCTGGATGCTGTTACTCTTCAGAGCTGGGTTTGAGTGAGAGTACAGGCAGGGATCTTCGTGTTAGGGGGGCAGGCGAGCAGCTGGAGAGGCTGGTGGTCTTGTGCTCTGACAAAGATCAACAGGAGCGCCGTGTGCGAGCACCTGGCTCTCCTATATTCTGCCTGTTTGACAGACAGCGTAGACACCTGGAAGCCCGGTGAGAGATGGCAGTGTAAAAGCCACTGCTGCTCTACAGAGCCATGCATTATGCAGGAAGCTTTCTCTCTTCCTCTCCCTCCCTCTGCCCCCTGCTCTGCGGTAAAAATAGATCAACAGACCTGAGCTCTTTTTTTTTTTTTTTCTGCTTCTCACTTTCACTTGCATCTCACCAGGTGCAGCCGCTGTTGGCTCCTCGTTTGTGTTTGTGTACCTGATTTACACACACGTGCGTTTGCATACACACACACACTTTTGAGAGCATGTGCTGAAGCATGTGTGCGTGTCAACCAGGGTTAGACTGTATGCCGCTGCACTCAGATCTCTAATAAAAGCGGCATGTTGTTGTTGCAGATCTTTTATTCCTAGGAAGGAGGATATGATTGGATCACACAAGGTCATTTTTGGCTTGAAATTTGTTTGAAAACCTGGAGAATGTACTACAGCAAAAGGCCAAATGTTTGTGGACACATTGGTTAACACTAAAATGGAGACATTTGAGTAAAGAAATCAGAAATCAGGCCCAAAATAATAATATTCTTTGACAAACTGCACATTTCTCAGTGGAAAAAATATCAGAAATAAGGATAATATTGTACTTTCCTGGTTAAACCCATCTTTTAAGCAGCCATTTTGAAAAACTAACACTCAGTGTTCAGGCTGTCATAAAATCCTTGTTGCACAAAAAAATAGAAGATATTAGACGTTAAATATCCACATAGGGGTGTCATCTTTCAAATATTTGAACAGAGTTTGATCTGCATTATACATATATCCGTCCATTGACGAAACAACCACAAGAAAATCTGCCAAATCCCGAATGTTTAGTAAACTGTATAATTACAGGCCTAAAGGTCCCTGTTGCGCAGTGCGAAGGCTCCCTGAAGACCATTGATCCGTGTGTGTGACCACAGAGGGCTCCGGCCCCTCCCTGATTGCCTTTCCTCTGCTAATTAAACAGCCATGCTTAACGAGTTCACGTCGGTAACAAGGTTGGAAGGAAAGGTCACCCTATCACACTCGCTTCAAGTGGACACCGTCAATAACCATCCAGCGCTAGAGGGACAGGTACACACGCACACACACACACACACACACACACACACACACACACACACACACACACACACACACACACACACACACACACACACATAATCACCCTAAAGGAAAGATTGTCCATCCATTTAGCCAATTCAAGTTTTCTGTCTTTCATCTTGCCTTTTAGCAGCACTTCAAGGGTACTGGTGGTTTTGCATGTTTCAGCCCATTAAGTATACATTTACATTACCCATAACCAAGCACATTTTTAGAATCCATTTGAATCATTAAACAACTTGCAAAGGCCTGCTAGAGATGGACATCAATGTGGAAATGTCCTTACTAAAAGTTACAGGGGACACACAGACAGACTGGTAACATACTTCTGGAATAGCAACTTTAAACAACATTTAAAAAGGTTAAGAAACCCAAGTAAAGAGAGACATAATAAAAAGAGTAGAGAGGATTTCAGACATGTCTTCCAAGGTTTCATAGCTGACAGGATCAAACAGTGTCATGCTAATTGAATTGGTTTTAAATGGACACAATACAGACCCTGTGTCTGATATGAAGCACTGGCAGCTTGGGTGTGTGTTAATGGGCTGCTGACACAGGGGGGTTTGTCAGCCTGTCAGCGGCAGCAAATAAGAGCGTGCTTTATTATTCTATTTGGCAATGATGACAGAAAGAAAAGACCGCCTACCTGATGTTTAACACAGGGACATGTTGTGAGTTGGAAGCGTTGTGTGCCAATGTGACGTTTAGTTTTATCGTAGATGAGACATATCTGTTGATTAATAAAGAATTGACTTAAAAAAGCACAAGAGGGCTTCTTTTATGTTCAAAACATTCAATATTCTTTCCTCAAAGCCAACAGACTCCATTGACAGAAACATTAGTTATACCTTGCTGATCAATGTAAAAAAGAAATCTAAACCGTCTTAGTTTTTCTGTCCAAATCACACAATTCTGGCTAAAGAGTTTGAAAGTTAGACTGATTGATTCACGAATATTAAAAAAACAAAAGGCTTCTTTTGTCATTGAGAAAGGAGTTTATTGCATATTTTAGCAGTTTTTTGCATTTAAAACCTGCATACACGTGCTAATTTGAGTGGAAAGGGGTATCTGTGATCATGTTCCTTGGCAGAAATGACATATCACAGTCCGGAAATAAGCAGAAGTAGCAGTTCTATGAATGTAGCTCATGTTTGCTCCTTCTTTAAATGAACCTGCGTCCCTAGGAGGAAAGTGCCGGTGCAGTATTTTTCCAGCCGGCCTGTAAATGTCCACAGACAAACCTCGAGCCAGACACACACACTCACGACCTATATATACTATCTGGCCTCCTCATCATTTATCTTACAGCAGCAGAATCAGGATAGATTGGTTCAATTAGACTGGCCTTTAATGTAATCTGTTTAATCCATTTCTATCATCAAAGCCAATACCTACCTCTTCCCTTGGAGAGTGGGATTAGAGTGTATCTCAGAGAGAGCATCTCGGCTATAAAAACCAGCCTCCGAGTCACTCACATCCCCTCCATATTTGTTTTTTTACAACTGGCTGTGGAGCAAAAGCAGAGGGTCTCAAGTGAAGTTTTAATGGGTAAAGATTTAAGATCTTCATAACCTAGCAGAGATTGCAAACGCTGTTTGGCACAATGCACAGTGCCACAATAAAAAAAAAAGGCGAGAGGATTTGTCCTTTCCCTTTTTCTACAAAGATTGCAGCATTGGACGGAAAAACCCCAGGATTAGGTTGCGCCAGCTATTTGTAATTCCCTCACTAAGTTCGTACAGTAATTACTGATTTCAAACCATCCATATACACAGTCAAATTCCAGCAGCTGCCTCTTTCTCATTTAAAGGTGTTTTTTTTCCTGTTCTTCCGCATTGCATCCAACAGCTGCAATCTGTTTCTTACCTGCTGAGATTTTTCCAGGGAAGTGGGATTTTAGTCTCAATAGCCATCTATCCACCCCTCTTACCCAGCATGTGTCTGCACACTCTGAAATAGGAAGGAAGCACATATTTACTACTGCAGGTCTATTTCAGGCTTCATCCCCTATTCCCCAATCCCAGGCTCAGTTCCGTACAAATTCAACCAGTTTGAAAGATATTAAGATTCCCCTGCACCAGTTCAGATTCTCCTCTCCTACATTGTGGATTACCTGTGTGATTGCCTTTCAGGAGAATACCCCACGCGGTTATTTGCTCGCCACAGTCGATGAAAGCATTTTTTTACTGTGTCGGAAACTCCTGCTTTTCTGAACCCTGATTTTGTGTTTTTTAAATGGCTTCTTTAGAAATAACAGTATGAGTATTTATCATTGCAGTGGATGTTGTAGGAGTGCAGCTGGCAGTTTTGATTAAAGCCGATTGATTGGATGACAGGCAGGGCGGCACATAGCAACACGGTGGGGTTAAGGGTTAGGGCTCTCGAGGTGTCCGGAAAAAAAAACTTGCCCCCCCCACCCCCGTTTGTTAACACAAACCATGCAAACCATATCTGACAATAGCTATTGATCAGGTTAGCGGGGAGGATCAATACTTGTTGATTGGGCAGAAAATACAAGTCAGGCCATACAGGTTTAGGGTTTTCCAACTTAAATCATCTGTAAATATTCTAATATAGCTTTTGACTTAAAATGTATAATTGTTCATACAAACAGACACGTTTCTGGTACACAACAACTGCTAATGTTCTTGTTTAAAGCTTTTTTGATCAGTTTTTTTGACACATATTTCTTGAGATACTTCATATTTTAGCCTGAAATATATATATTATTAGTGTGCTAGAGCAACAAGGCTGTGGGAGATGAAATAAGGGAATGCATTAATGATATTGGTGCAAATATGTACTGACTGAGGAATTACAAGAACACCTGACTCCCAAGCACTCAGCAGCTATTTCCTATACTGTATCATTCATGTGCGTCTACTGCCATCTGCTGCTTTTTGCAAGCATGTGCATGGGCAAAAATCGGAATAAATGCTTTTACCAATATACAGGAGAAGCATGCCATTTTTCAAGGGTTACACATATCGCACACTTTATGTACTATTCTTGAATTGAATACCTTAAATATCTAAAAATGTTTTAGATATTGGCATGTGTATGTCCATATTAATGTACCTAATGTTATCAACTTCAACCTTGCAAATCTCCTTATGTATATTTATTTAGACAAAGTATCATGGTCCAACATTTAAAAAAAAATATATATTTAAAGATTACTCACTTCACAAATTGTATTGCGTTAATATTGGGGGTACACAAAACGCCTTTAAAATAATCACACCTCCTAATGTGCGACATCAACAATACATTTAACCATACATGTAATTTGTAACATGATTTGATGTCTAAAGCACTTACAATGGCAGTGAAAGTGACAACAGTTATTGTTTAAGCTATTTAGAAAATAACATTTGGCTCTACAAACTTTGTTGGTAACAAAATACATTTTATTTCTCTTTTTTTTATAGTTTTACTCTGATCTGAAACCCCTTATGTAGGAACATGCACCAAGAAGATATACTCAGATATGTCTGCCCCCCCAGAAAAAGAGAAGTCAGTGTTTCAGATTGAACCTGAATTCCGATCTAGAAGAAGTTTTTGTTAATTAGGAGTGTTAATTCTATGATTACCTTCATTGTATCTGTCATTGTGGAGTCAAGAGAAATATTCATCTCCAACTCATGCAAAAGTGTAATCTTTGACTTCTAGCCTTGACCTCTCACCTTCACTCTCCTGCAGTTTAATTTCGATCTGTTAATTCCCACCTAAATGAATTTATCATTATCAGAAACTGCTGAAATGTGTCTTTGAATGCTGTCAGAGTCCTGGGCATTAATCAGAAAAGCCAAACATTGCTTGGCTAAGCTTAACCGTTGAAAGCTTTCACTGGTTTGATAATATAGCCACCATTAATTCCCCTGCCACTGACAAGCAAGAACAGCGCAGCAAGCTAAATATATGGAGGGGAAGTGCTGAGCCGTAACTTTTACATGGATAAAAAGAAGTATGACATTGTATTTAATTACTATCACACTTTGGGAAGATTTAAACACAGTTCTGCTCTCTGTCTACAGAAAAAAATGGACCTGCGATTTGTCTTGTAGGGAGGACTGAGGTTTAACTCAAGTAAACAATATATTTCCTCAGCTACATTAAACTCCATTCAACCATTAATTCATTTCAGATCCATTTTGTTTTGTTTTCCATCCCAGGTTGTTGTCTTCTCCGCATACTTAGCACTTATGATAATTTCTCTTGGCTGGTGTCCAAAACCTTTTAACTCTGAATCCTGTGTTTCTTATTTGATGAAAAACAGATTTGGACACTGCGTCAAACCTCCAAAACCACTTATTTGTTTCTCTTCTTGAGTCATATTTCTACATTTTCTTCTTTACTTCCCTCTTTTCCAACTGCTAACAATCATGTATCCAAGTGATAATGAGTGTCCTCATCTTTACGCTTTATTTACGTGTTCTTGGATTGTGTAGGGCTATGAGAACAGATGGTAATTAACATGCATGGCTTCCAAATCCCCTGAATCTGAAAGAGCTTTATTCATTCCCCCTGCCAAACCTTGACACTACCATATTGCAGATGTGACCTCCAGATAAATTCTATTTTCATACCTTTTTATTACATATTAAAGTCAACCTGCTGCTCTTCATGAGCAACCAACAATGCAAGATAAAAATGATAAGTGCATCAGCTTAATAAATGAAGAAAAATCACATGCTACACTTCACATCAGAAGTCCATATGTATTTACAAGACCCCTATAAAACCCCCTCTGTGCGTTTGCTCCTCCACACCACTAGTGCAGTCATAAGCAGGGTGATCAGCACCGGCACGGCGATGAACGGGGCCAGGACGCTGATTGGGGGGTCGTGGAGGAGCCGGCCAGTCAGAGCGCAGTCGTGGAAGTAGATCCGGTGAATCTGCATGAAGAAGCGGTCCACTATCTGATTGGGCCAGAAGCAGTCCATGTTCAAGGCCACCTGGTAGGTGCAGTTGGTAGTTCCCTCGTAGATCCTGCAGAGGGCGACAACACATATATGATTTAATGAAACATTTTACAACTGCAACATCTCCTAGCCACATTTCATGATGAATTTAGAAATAAACCTGTAGAACTCTTCAGATTGTCTTTCAAACGTCCCGTCAGAGTGTAACCAAAGTCAGGACCCCAGTTGGTAGGAAAATAGGCAAAGGAGTGTATAGAATTACCAGTGGGCTCAACAAAGCTAAATATAACTGCTAGGCGGTCGCAGGCAGGGGAAATGGAGACGCATACCAGCAGAGTAGCACCCTCTGTCCAGCATTGCACCATTCCAACAGAGATTCACTGTGATGATGGTTCATGGGTCAAGTGGGGAAGTGGAAAGAAAAGTCCACTCATTGTCCTTAAAAGGCTTTTTCTATTGGAGGCGTGTATTATTAAATGTCTAATTTCCCCTTATTATTATTATTGATGCATCATGAGGTATTTTCTGTAGGGACACAACGCCGTATTTCCATGCCTGTGGGCCCCTAATGATTGGATTATAAATGCATTAGTGTGAGTTTATGTGATTATTAAAGCTATTAAATCTAGATTTTGACACAAATAAAAGAAGCAGGAGTGTCTTTCATTACAGTTCACATAAATAGTTCATTACAATTAACACAATTTGGAAGGTCTTTGGTGCAGGAGGCTTTTTCTTTTTACTGTATTGCAAGTACTGTATATATCTCTCTGAGCAAAACAGTGCATGCTAAGTTCTATTTTGTTCTTATTTGCTTTAAGAAAATCTTAAAACTAACAACTATTGGAGTGAAGCACATTCAGTATCCCCGACCGAGCGACTCACATGTAAGTGTGTGCGTGTCAGAGAAAGGTCACTTGAGACCCAATAAAGAAAAACTGTGATCATCATGGAACACTTTAACACAGCAAAGATAAAATAACCCCTGTCTTGGAGTTTTCCCTCCCCACAGGGATTGTTTATTTTCTCATGGAGAAAGAAGAACATGATCAGCAAAACACGAGGAGTGTTCAGACTGAGAGAGAGGACATCTAGAGATGACTTCAGCTGAGACTGAGGGTGTTTTCAGTTGAAGTACAGTTGAAAATAAAACTGAAGATGGATCTCAGTCTGCCACTCTTCAAGCTTTGCCATAGTAGAAAAAACGCCTAGCTGATCCATGCCTCCACCAACCAGTCAAATTGCAGTTTACACACATTTCTGTCCAAAATGTCATCATCACCCTTCACATAATAATTAACAAAGAATGTAATGGCTTAAAATAAACACACTTAGCTAACAGATGCTGACACAAGACGTTGAATTGACAAAGGATGCATTTCGTTGCTTGTGAATTCAGCTTTTCATTTTACTTTTTTTTTTTCTAAATTGGTCTGCATTCACACAAAAGCTTAATTTGTGTGTTGCTAATTTATTTTCATTATTTATCCGTCGCACAGGCAGCTCTCCAAAGGACCTCGATGATGGTGTCAAACATTGCTGCGAGGAGGCGCGTTGCGAACTCTCTAGGTGCCTGTAGGAGTCTTTTATGATGAGTTACAACTGCACACACACACACACACACACACACACACACACACACACACACACACAGAGCACTATTCCTAATTATGTGCTGGACCAAGAGAGGACAGCGAGCCAGGAGGGAAATCACAGTTATGACAGTAGCTTCTTCTGTGGGCCTCGAAGCTCCTTTCACCCTCCTGTCTGACTCACCCTCTGACTGTCAGTGTTTGGAAAGGGACACACTGACAATATCAAGTGCGACAGATACAGTAAAAGGCTACAAGCCAGCGATGTGATGATGGGTGTAAACACAGGCTGGAGTTGAGGACCTATTATGCTAATTTTCAGGTTCATATCAGTATGTAGTGTCTCTACTGGGACATGTCTCCATGCTCTAATGTTCAAAAAGCTCTTTATATTTCTCACACTGCCTGTGCTGCAGCACCTCTTTTCACCCTCTGTCTGAAACCAGAGCCCAGTCTGCTCTGATTGGTTAGCTGACCGGCTCTGTTGTTATTGGTCAACCGCGCCGAGATGTCCCGCCCCTTAACCTATAACGTATGATGTGTTGGAGCTCTAGCCAATAGAAGTGTCACATAGTGATGTTACCTGCTATTAAGAATGATCTGGCGTGACCTTCCTTGTTTACTAAGACACCTTATGTATAGTTTTTGGTATTCAATGTTGCTCTTATTAAAAGAAGAGTTGTTTTTCTAACAAAATCCTCATTATTTTAGAGCACCCTCGAGGAAAAGAGGCTTTTCCACCAAATATGACTTGATCCTCTTGTCATAATTTAATTCTGTGGAGCAAGCATATCTGACTAAACTGTTTCCTTTCCTTGCCAACTCTTTTTGTGCTTAGGTGAACTCACTCCATGGTGTCCTTCCAGCTGCACCACAGCCCTCGGTCCAGCACCGCCATGTCCAGTTGGAACTTAGTTAGGCAGAAATCGTTGATCGCCATCTCGTAATAACCTGTGTGGCAGCCGGACACTGATGGCAGGACGTGAGCTAAAGCACAAAAGAGGAGGAGAGACAAAAAACAAAATAAATGCATTAATAAATGAGACAATAAGAAGGAATTTGGGTTGGACTAAGAGATCAATTTAATCAGCTAATGATAATTTGTTTGTGCAACAAGGTTGTGTCCTGGCAATGGCTATTGGACAATTTGTTCCCTAGGCAGTTACTTTCACTATGAAAGATTTTAATTTGGAGGCACAGTCCCAGTCCAATTTGTTTATTTCAGAGATTTGTGTAAACTGGAGGCAGGCTGCTGCTGTCCCGCAGGACTCGAGGCTGAATGTACCAACACTGAGCAGTGCAGTCGGAGAGGGAACTTAAGCTGGCGGAAAGAGACCCGTGTGGAACGAACAGGTTGTTGTCACGATGGGGAAACATGGTGGATCTCAGTCTGCGGCGGCCTGATAAGGACCGACTGTGTGCCCATTATGTTTGCTCTGTCTCAGCTGGCTCTGGGGGCTCCGAAACACTCAAAGGGAGCTTGAATGTATTGACACGGGGATTTTTTGAAAGAGATGCTACTGAAAGAAAATTGTGAAAATGGTCGGGATGCTAGTGCTCTGCACATTTTCACAGGAACAGAGGCTAAAACAGAACATATAAATGCAACATTTTGCGTCTTTTAAGTCTCTTTTGCACAAGCAATCCCTTAAATGTGCAGAAAACAATCCTGCATGATGTTATGGGTGAACGGGAGAAAGGATCCACCTAATTTCCCAGACTTAGTAACATTTCAGGTGATAAAAAGCGGTAGCCTACTAATGTTAGCACGTAGATGACACATGGTTTGTTTTTATATTCAAGGTGCCAAATGCTTATTAATGACATGTTGAACGGTGAGTATACATTACAAGAAACTTGGCACTAGACCAAGAAAGCTCTTCGCATTTTCCAGAAACAAATAAGGGAAGTCCTTCACCTTGTCATCTTCTTATTTGGATGTTAATGGTTTTAAACATCCATAACTGTTGTGTGTGAATTTTATCCTAGTAATGTGTGAGAGTCATGCCTGTCTGTTTGTTGGCTACTGCTCATGAACACATCTGACAATCAAGCATTCAAAGATGCCTCCTCACTTGGCTCCTGCATTCATATTCCATTTCCCTGAAAAATCAAGGCCAACCGATGCTGATGCTGCTAACGGGAGGATTGCACTCTATCGACTCACTGCCGGTTTGTCCATATTTTAGTTGAAGGAAGCACCAGTCATCGCAGCAGGACTCTTGAATTCTGCCCACCATTCTACAACTCAATATTTATGGATTATTTTCAAAATTATGATGGAATGATCCATCCAGCTCAGATGTCACTCTTGTTTGGCCAGCTACTGCTCAGTGTGAGGAGAGAAACTTCATACTACAGCACTCATTAGGCACATTAGCAGGAGTTATACTGGATTTGTAGCCATTCAAATAATTGCTTCTGATTAATGGATTAGTGAATAAGCCTATAGCATAGGCCAAGAGTGTAAGGGGCTCCCCTGGCCCTCTTAACCAATGCAATGGTACCCAAAATGACAAATACCAAAAAAGAAGAGACTCAAAATGAGCACTAAGGAACATAAGAACGACCAAAAGAGACACGGAACAACAATACAAAGAAGCTAAACATTAACAACTATATAAATATAGAGATATAAAGTTGGGAAAAAACATTGGTCACAGCAGCAATTTGACAGTCAATATACAATTCCAAATGTCTTAACAATGTAATATATAAGATAAGCATAACAAATACTGAACACTATAAAATGTTCAGAATAAATAAAAATACTCTCTAGACAAATCAACTTAACATAGTGTACAATATACATCAAAAGGAACGTAAGTGGTCTGCAGTATGTACAATATACAGGTATGTGTAGTAATATATGTAGTGGGTAATGCTCTCAAAAAAAGTGCAGTGCTCTTGAATGCACCTCAAGGTCATACTCCTCCCAACCACACCACTCATTAGGGTGATAATAAAAGCCACCTGTAGGCCTACCTGCTGTGCTGAGAAGGGAATGACATTTAAATGAACTGTTGGTATGCTGCATGGTGAGCCTTCTTTACCTACGTTTGACCCTTTTTGTAGGTTCACCTGCTTCTGTTTTTTGTGAGTGATTGTGGTTAGCTTTTGCTTTGGTTAGCTTTTACTTTGCTGTTTTGGTTAGCTTTAAGCTTTTGATTTCCTGTTTTGGTTAGCTTTAGCTTTGCTGTTTTAGTTAGCTAAGCTTATAGCTTTAGCTGTTTTGGTTAGCTTTAGCTTTGCTGTTTTGGTTAGCTTTAGCTTTGCTGTTTTGGTTAGCTTTTACTTTGCTGTTTTAGTTAGCTTATAGCTTTAGCTGTTTTGGTTAGCTTTTGATTTCCTGTTTTGGTTAGCTTTAGCTTTGCTGTTTTAGTTAGCTTATAGCTTTAGCTGTTTTGTTTAGCTTTTAGCTTTTGCTTTGCCCGTTTTGATAATAATTTAAGCCAACTGGGACCTTTGTGTAACTTTTTCCAGTCATCGGGGATCGGGCTGGTCACCTTCACCTTTGCTGTATGAGTGTTTTTCTGCAACTGCACCTGGTGAGTATATAGGGCTGGGAGGGTTACTTTAAACATGCAATCACTTACAATAACTAGTTAGGGGAGAATGGGGTAAGTTGAGCCAGTGGGTAAGTTGAACCACCCCCTGTAACCAGGCAACGCCTTATAGTTGTAATCAAGTGACCAGAAATGATGCAAGCTCCACCCATTTATCATTGCCTGTGAAAGAGAGATGCTCATTGTGGTCTGGTATGTAAAAACTTTTACAAAAACGTTTTTTGCTTGTCAAAGTAAATGTTGTAGATGTCAGCTATATCGGCTGTCATGTAAAAAAAAGAAGAAGAGTATCCAGGTTTAAACACATATGGTATATGTTGATGTGTTGGCAGCGTATTAAACCATGTGAATCATTCAGCTAAAGATGGCTCTGAATTTTAATGCTAGGCTATTTGTTCTAAAATTGTATATATCTATGGGGTAAGTGAACCATGGGCCTTGGGGTAAGTTGAGCCAGTTTTTCAATGGAGAAATGAAAGTAGGCCAAGTTGATAATAAGAGCTCATTGTAGGCTACACTTAAAGTTGAATGTACCCTGTGTTTGATTGGTAAGATGTATAAAATTGTATCACCATTTGTATGATTACTTTTCCTTTTTAACATGTTAAAAAAATACAATCGAAATTTTATATTAAAAATATTTGAAAAACTAAGCTTGTATTTGGTTTGTTATTTATTGTTTATAGTTACCTTTAAGATGGTTTGTAGGTATACCCAGGTTTGAACAGGTATGCCTAGGTTTGAACAGTGGTTCAATTTACCCCCTGACCTGGATCAACTTAACCCTAACCCGGGGCAAGTTGAGCCACAAAACTTTTTTTTTTTTAAGAAGTAATACTTTCACTGCCCTTGATCAAATAAGAATTATTACCATTGCCATTGGTAGGAGACATCCTGAATTATAGGTGTGTGTTTTCATTTTTACTATGTGTCATTTCTCCTTGCTTAGAGGACAGCATAACAAAAAAATGACTCAACTTACCCCACTCTCCCCTACATGTCAAAAAACGTAACCTAATCCTTATATCAAAATATAAAAGTAATGAAACCTGATTGCATTCCATTTTGGATTGCCTCTAACAAATGCAATGCAAATAAAAACATGAGAAAATAAATAACAATCAGATGAACCTTTCTTGTTTGATAACCAACAATGCTGTTCCTGAGCGTCATCTTCTTGATTGATTTAATAAAAATGAGTTTATTTACAGCGTCTCTTTCCCTACCTGGAACCTGTGTGTCTTGCTGACTTGTGAAATTAAATATAGATGTGTCATTAGTTTGTGGGGCCCTCTGCATGTATGTGGCCCATTGTCTCATAATGCCACACAAACCAAATCATGCCATTGTCCAGAAGTATGTTTTATTAGTCTGTGTAATAAAGTGCAATTCAGAGGTATGTAGAGACTGCAATTTAATGTTGGTCTTCCTTTCAACTGTACTTCCCAGCTAACTTCCTTTCCTCATCACTGATTGGCTCTTGTTTCCACCCTAATTAACCAGATTAAGTTCACCTGATCACTCCCAATTTAAAGTCTGCATTCTATGGCTGCAGTTCTGGTAAATTCTGACTCAGTTTAGTGTATATCCTGTACCCTTGTTAAATCAAGTGACAGTGTTATGTATCCTTGTTACTTTAAAATACACCTGAAACTAATTGCACATATTTCTAATCTTCTATTTGAAGAAAATAAACCTTTGCTATAGCCTACCGGTGTGACAGTTGAAGGGATAACTATTTTCCACTAGTGTGTTGCTGCAATACTTTAGCATTTTTTTTACAGTGTGCTATTTCTTTAAGTTTACAACTTGAATAGCCTACATTATGCACCTCTGACCCATACTTGTCAACCCTCCCGATTTTCGCGGGAGACTCCCGATTTCATTGCCCTCTCCCGGTTTCCTACCGGGGTCATATTTCTCCCGCATTTCTCCCGATTTCTGACAAAATCAGATTTACTCAGGACTGTTTCCACTCGGACTTTAATACAGCTACACCATTGTTTGGTTTCCATGGTAACGCGTCTCTTTAGTAGCGCGCAGCTGAAAGTCTGAGAGGGTGAGGAAGATAATCACAGAAAACAGAACAAGAATCGACAACTACTCTACTCTCTGCTCACTCCTTTCCTGCCCACACATATGCTCCATCAAGGATGGTGCTACAGGCCGCAAGGCAGTGCACTTAGAACTACAATAAGCATGTTAATCTAACAGCTCCGGCGATCCACTAGCAACAAAAACAAATCTATAGCGAATCCTCATCATACTAATAATTGGTGAGGTGTGCACTGTGGCAACACCAGATGACCAGGTGAAGATTAATGATATGAATAAATTAAGAAGCTTTCCTGTGTGAGTACACACCCTATACAAGAACCAAAAAGTATTTCCCCGTGGGAATCAGATCAAACAAGTTACATTTGAGTCTCTTAAAAGTATGTATCAATCCCAGAAGCGCTCACCTGCCAGCAGCAACACAAGCCCTGCTTTCAGCAGCGACGCGCTCTCCAGAGCCATGGCCAACCCAACGCGTTTTAAGCACACTGCTCACTCCCTGGAGGTCAACTGCACATATTCTTCCACCAGTTTCGAGCCGAAAGCCACTGATTCGGGAACCACACAACAAAGTTACAGATAAATACCCGCAGTCCGTGGTCAACAAGACGGCACCAACTGTGCGTAAAAGCCCCTTGACCTTCCCCAGTGGCAGCCCGCTTCCCTCACCGCAGTCCTAATCATAGCAGCCCGACATGACATCTGATCCTTCTGCCCTGTTGAGTGGAGCTGCTCACAGGGGACAAAACAAAGTCACACTAAAACCAGTGCCATCTTTACATTTTAAATATAGCCCTGATGTATGTTCTGTTATGCAAATATCAAAGCATGTGGGATGAAAAAAGTCACATTAAAAATGTGGGGTCTTAAAGTCGTTTAAGACTCCATAAAGTCACACCACGTGTTACATATTTAAAAAAAACAATCTTAAGGTTTTTAAAAGACACTATTAAAATAAATAGTAGACGTTTACATAAGTAAAAGCAGTTATTACTGAAGTGGAAAAATAAAAAAGGAAGTAATTCAAGAGTCAAGTGTTAGCACTCAAATAAGATTTTGCATAAAGCAATTCTATTGTTATACTGATGTTTGGCCACGTGAGGGCGCCATTTACCAATGTTTTCAATGGATTTTGCATTTTGTATATCAGTCTGAATCTATGGTCTGAATCTGCAAAGCAACTAGTTACTGCAGTTATTACATAAAAGCAGTGGGGTAAAAAGTAAAATATTTGCTTTTATAAGGTACTTGAGTAGAAGCATAACGTGGACTGAAATGGAAATACACATCTCTTTGTATTTAAGTAACTTTAGTAAGCATTTTTGTAAATATACTTAGTTGCATTCCACCTGGATGAGATGGGAATTATATTGTATTAAGTATTTTTAAATCTGCCTCAAAAGCAGGGACAATGTACATAAACTCCATGTATTATACAGAATAGCCTTTTAAATACACAATTATCACAATTATCAGCCTAATATGTGATTGCTATTGTCTCTAAATTACACTATTACACGCCTGCTGTGAGACAGTCATTAGACTCATTATCCACTTTTAATTAAATGCATGAGTAAAGTGTTCCCTCTTACTTTTTTTTAATATGTAATGGATTACTGTGTAGGAATTCACCATTATCCTGCAGCCCTGCTCACACAGGGTCCCATTACTGCGCACAAAGGCACAATTCCCATTTCCATGTCACTCGTATATCAGTGTGGATCTCACGCGGCACAGTAATGTCCCTAATTGAATGTTTTATCTGCTGAGTTTTGTACAGGAACAGAGCGACGGGCATTAGTATTCTCTAGGTGTCTCAGCGCTGTGCTGCCACCCAGTGTGTGTGTCTAATCCCATAGCTCAAATAAATACTTCCATGTGCCTCACACTGCAGACGCTTCATCTATTATGGGTGTGTATTTCTTTATTTGGGGCGTCACAAACCCAAAAGGAAATTGATAAAAAAAGAGTGGTCTATGTAATAATGTTTCATATTTATTCTTTCTGTATAATACTGTCTGTATTTCTTTCAGCTCTTTGTTGGTTTCAATATTTATACTTCTGTTCGTAGTGTTTATATCCTTAAATACAGTTTTTTTATTTTTATATCTGTCAGTTATCTTACATAGACTGCCGTTTACTACTTCCCTTGCACTTTTGGTTAGATACTAACTAAACTTTTTTTTCTCCCATGACTCAAAGATGATATTGAATCTGATATAAATCTGATCTAGTAATTTTTTGTTGACACACTTCTGGTTGAAATGTTTTCAAAAGGCAATCATCTCCATGCTGATGATACAAATGCATATCACAGTAGGAGTTGTAGTCTTTTCTCCAAAGATGATTTTGCTTCCTGCCTATGGTTCAGCTTTCTTTTTGACCAAAAATCAATAAAGAGCGGTACTCAAACTCATCATATAAGGTTAACATATTTTATCGACGTACAAAGTCTGATTGTGGAGGAGATCAAGTGGCATTTTGGTTTATTTTCCATGTTTTGAGCACAATATTTGTGAAAAGTACAAGCCAAGTGCTATGTCCAGAAACAAAGGCCTAATATCGAGCAATTCTCCATAGATTGTGCTAGATGGCAGCAGAGGACACTGAATGAAGCCTCTGTGTGGCACTGTGGGGATTTCTGATGGATCATTTCCATCCTTGCTGCCTAAACTGTGGATTAATCTGGTAATAGAGCCTGTTTACGCCTGAGTTCTCCCTTTACATGGATCACAAATCAATATCTATTGGTCCTCACTGATTTCCCTAGCAGTTTTCATACTTTCACACGAGCCCACTGGGTACACTGGATTGTGAAATGAGCGTCCCTGAACATGGTATACTGCCTGTACTCTGCAGCATCAAACTTTATAGTCGGTGCCTTTCAGGAAGCTTGAACTTCCTGTAAGCTTACATTCAATATACCAACACAAGTGAAGCAAAAGTAGTTGTAAATACTCTGAAAAATCACTCTCTATTATGGCATCTTTCTTTCTAAATTATGAACTAATGGTCCTGTCATGGCAGGAAACAGGCTATAAAGCAATTATTTTAATAGGTATTTAAATGATGATCATTATATGGTAATAAAAAGTCAATTTCTGCCTTTTTTCCAGCATCAGAGGAGACCACCCCGGGGGAAAAACAAAAAAAGAACCTGCTCCTGACAGGTGTATTGACAGCAGTGATGGAGCCAAATAGCCAACCAGGAGAGGTGATAAGTGAGGTAGGCGTATTTCCCCTAAAAAAGAGACAAAACGCTTCTAATCTTTTAGATAGCTGCTTTAATTGGCTGAAGGAGGTGTCGATCTCAGTAAGGAGGCGTGTTTAGACCCCCCCCCNATGGCAGCGTGAGGAGTAAATGGCTCAGAGTATCCGCGGTGGAAAGCGACCTAAACACTGGACAGGGAACTGATAAACAAACAACAACAACTAACGCGGTGCGTAAAAGCTCTCCACGGCGCTGCTTCTGGGTGGAAACTGTGCCAACAGCAGAGAAGACTGACGTGATTTATTTTTTCCATTTCTCTCTCAGTGTGAGCAAACAAACGAGGATATCTTAATTGGACATGTGAGTTACGGGAGATAACAAGACAAGCAGCCCCCTTTTCGAAGATGAAGTTCCCCGCTTGTGTCCTCGTCACTTTGCTGGTGATCGGAGCCGGTGCAGCACAGTCAGGTGAGTGCTCGGATGCGCGTCTCTGCACCTGGGGCGCCCAGGGAGGTCAGATCCCCCTAAAAAAAAAATGTATTTCCTGACATACACCTGCACATTTTGGCTTGATATGGTGGCGAAATCACAGTTTGGTGAATGACAACGAGCGGATGTGACACCTCTGTTATTGCGAGCTTTGCATCACTGTCACAAACTTACACAACTTCATATCCAACAACGCTCATGCTGCTTTTGAGTCCGCGCCCTGAGACTCTCACCTGCAGTAAACTGTGACATTCAGCATCCTGTGGGAGCGTGCCAAGCTCTGCGTAAAAAAAATCTCCAAACTCCCGTCCTTTTAACACCTTTTACGAGCTAATCTGATTCAAACAAAGAGTAATTATCAGCAGAGATTGTGGTTCTTTGAATGGATACATATTATTGTTTGGGGGTAAACTGATGTTTATGAATGAATGCGCCATCGTTGTAATCTAATTCCCATAAACGGACATTGATGCACCGCGGCTATTTGCGCTGATTTATATGAATTGAGCTCGTGGTAGCCCTTTTATTCATGCCTGTCTTTGAATAATTTAGATGTAGCAGATACACTGAGGGCTATATTGGGAAAAACATCTCGCTTTCATCATAAGGACCCCCGTGGTGTCAATCCCCGGACCAAAATCCCTTTAATGATCCTGCAATATTCCCATAAAGCATCAATGGCATGCTAGAGTCAACTCATAGTGAGGTTAATGATATCTGTGTGGTGTTGTAATCCCTTTGGCACCCCTGTGGGATATTTGCTGTGAGCTTTCTGCAGTTACATTGGTTGTGTATTTATCCGAGCAAATAATGAAACTTTTTTCCAGCATCAATAAAGGGTTTAACGTGCTCCAGTATTCTGTTTGAATTTGAGTGCCGTGGAATAATGTCAGACTGAGTTAAATCTGGTGTTTCATGTTTTTTGGGCAATAATCTGCTTTTTAAACTGATGCAATCAAGTTTTGGCAAGGGGGAAAAACACCCCAGGCAAACAGGAAGTGGAAACATAGGAGTGTTTTTATGTTTGGAGGGTGAATTTGGCTTTACTCCAACCTCTCAAATGGGATGCTTTTCTTCCCCGCCTCCAAGGACAGGTCGAGTTTTGGCTTGTGGTTCTCAACAAACACACTGTGCTGTTGTGTGTGTGTGTGTGTGTGTGTGTGTGTGTGTGTGTGTGTGTGTGTGTGTGTGTGTGTGTGTGTGTGTGTGTGTGTGTGTGTGTGTGTGTGTGTGTGTGTGTGTGTGTTGCCTATTATAAACAGCAGTGGATGGATGGGTGTCAGGCAAGGGAAGAGAAGTGCCAGCCTTTGCCTGGTTTATTTATTCACTACGCATACACTCCCATCCGAGATATTTGTGATGCAAATTCAACCTCGAGAATCTCAGCTATGCCTCTTGGGAAGTTCTGTGTGTGTGTGTGTGTGTTTACTGAGCTGATATGTGTATGCTATCTGTCCACTCTTTCACTTAATCTCCCGCTCCTTATTGTGGCTTTTAAAAATGCATCCCCGGCACCATACATCAAGTCATATCAGGTTGTAGTAAGTCAAGGCTGGAGATGTTCACTTCAGCGGTGTTTAACATGGTGATTGAATCTGTCTGCTGCGAGACAAATGTCTGCAGCATTCCTGCCAGTCAGCTGGTCTGTGGAGCAGTAGAACTGTGCGTGTGTGTGTTAGCATGATGAGTGTGTGCAAAACATGGAGGTGTTCACACCACAAGGAACTTGATTGATGTCTTGTCTGTTGGCAGTGTGAGAGAATGGTCTTCTGTAAACTCACGGTTCACTTTTTTTCACAAGTATGCCTCGATTCCTGAATGAGAATGATTTATTTTTTTCAAAGCAATTTGTTGAAGCCTCGGAACAATTAGTTTGTTGTTCACAACAGATTTGATTCTCATTTATTCAAGCAAGCGTTTCCGCATGTGTGTGCATAAGATTTATTGTCTACGGTTTGCACAACTCACACAAACAACTTCTGAAACGTCTTGCAACGCTTGAGCAATCACATGCAAAATCTGTCAGAGATACATCTACATTCCATTCATTTCTATGACATGGAATATTTCTGATGTGTGCTATCACATGGAAAACATCAGATTTAATGTTGAAGGAAATATAGTAGCAACAAGAAGATGAAATTGTGTAGTTTTAACTACTTTTTGGAGGTGCAATAAGTTGCTTCTTATTCGCTATTCCAATCATTTTTCTTGTTTTATTTCTGTTGACGTCATTTCGTGGCACATTTTCGATTCAATACACAAGACTTTACTGAAAAAAATCAAAGGTGAATGGTGTCAACAGTGCCTTTCTTCTAGTGACCTTTGACCTAGTGTTGAAAAGGGAATCTAAACAGCTCAGACTTAAACTCAATAGCATTTAGTGTTATAAGGATTTATGAAACATTTCCCGAGTTAATGGCTATGATGAAAATCTTGTTTGTTTTGATGGACAATTTACTGACACAATAAGCAAGGATGTCCCATGAAAGATTTGTGACAAAAGCCAATTGAGAAAAAGCTTGAATTTTAATTCATAATAAACATAAATGGAACTGATCCAGAGTTCAGGATTGACCTAGTGATGCGTTCAAGGGGTTCAATAAGAGTTACTCCAGAATGCTGATCAACTTTCTTCTCAATTTTGAGCCAGCTGTGCAAGTTTTGTTCATTAAAATCTCATACAAAATCTTAACAATGAAGCCAAATGATCCAGATTGCCATTTGTTGAAATGACTTCTGCAGGACAGTGGATATAGGGTTGCAACTAACTTCTTCTCATCCAAATATTGTGAGTAAATGGTTAAACATGCTTGACAACCAAAGGGAGAATGGGTCCAGTGAATGTTTGGCATTTATACTTGAGCAAAATATCACTCAGTTATCAAAATATGTTACTATTTAATATCTGTTAATGGACAAATTGAGCAATAAGCTAATATTTGAAGCTGTATTGGTTACTCCCAAAATGTGGGTTATCTATTGGCTGCAAATGGCAGTTTTCAAAGTGAACATTCCTCTCAGTCTTAAAATCTCCAATTCTAGGCTGTGAGATTCCTCTGAAACATTTTTCAGTCAAATTACTGTTACCGAGGTCAAGCATACACTTTCTAGTCATATCCCCTTCTTTGTGGTAGTGAAAGACTTCGGCCATCTTTGATTAAATTCCATGTTTTCTTTGTGCAGCGTTCAGTTGTTTGGGAGTCAGCTGATATTGCTCTTCATGGTCAAGGTGTGGAAGAACTCTGCAAAATGCCACGTCCAAACGGAATTATTTGCACAGCTTGATACGGAGAATCTTTAAATTGAGCGGATTCATGGTCTGTATTTCCAAAATACCTTTTTTAAAGAAGCTCCCAGCTGTTTTTCACATCCTTTATCAAGCTGTCTTCTTCCCCAAACAAATGGCTGAAACATTTTAATCGCCCTGGCTCTTGAGTGTGTGTGACAAATACTGCATTCACACGTGTGCCGTGTGTGTGTTTGGGTGACATTTAAAGACGTGCTCTCCTGTGAAATGGCCGGGGGGGGAGGAGAAATGAGGGAAGGGGGGGAATCTCGTGGAAGGGATCCCGCTGAATGCCAGTATCAAATTACCGGGCGTTCGTCAGCTGGCACGATGAGCTGGCCGAGGCTTTGTAGAAGACTGGGAGGAAATGAGAATTTATTACAAGCTAATTAAGCTTTTTTTTGATAGCATCAGTCTAGACCACGGGGCCTTTATTTGACAGCATGAGAGATGAGGGAGGTGAAGGAATTCAATCTTGCTGTAAATTAGTCAACAGTGCTATCATAACTCGATATCTGCCAGGCTTAACCCGTGCCAAGCTTTCGCTGTTAGTCAAACTCGCTGTCATTACGACGAGCTGAGATATGGATGCTTTGGTGTCTTCCATGAAACAGTGGGAATAGAACAGGCCGTTTGCATCAAGGTAGGGAAGCCTTTTGTGTTGGGGGGGTGATGGAACGTTCTCCCAAAGCCTGAGACGGCAACCTCTCACGGTACTGAATCAGCGTTCCGATTATTATCAGCCAAACAAAGATGACGCTGTTCCCTCGTGGTTGAAAAAGTCGTTCTCTTCCCAGGCATTCCGAAGCGTGTTTGCTGACATTTTGTTTCCCCCGCCGGCTGCACAGAGGGGCTTCTGTTCCTCCAGTTTGCGAACCACCCAAATATTGACATGCGGCATCACAACTGCACAGCATGGGAAGGAAAACATCCAAGGCGCGGGTGCAAAATTGGCGGCTTTATTGGCCTCTGTAATCATCCCTTCGAAGTCTGTCTCTGTGGGTTTGGCAGGAAGGACTTTTTGAACCGCCCGTGCCTTTGCTGCCTAATGATGAGCAAGGTTGGCTTTGGTTGCGTCCAGGCGTCCGGTGCCAACTCCTGGTGAGAGTTGGATTGGCTAGTCGGTCGCTGGAAGCCTGGCACGGATGCCCCCTTTTCAGGAGGTCCCACTCCCACGCAGAAAACTCGACCGCGCGCAGGGGCGTACTGTAAACACCGAATCTACATGCTCCAAGTCTTTATTTCTTTCACACACTGGTGCAAGTTCAGGCTTGAAAAGCAGCGGAAGCTTTCAAGTGTGAGGCAGCTTCCTTATTGTTTGCTTTTAGTGGTTTCTCACACACAAAGGACAGGAAAGACAGAGGATTTCTTTCTCCTTGCCTGTTTCTTCTAGACCACTGGAGGGTTTGTTCGGCCCGCCACTTGTAATTCCACTCAGAGACAAATGCCTCCATCCTGCGTCTGAGGGGGCTTCCTACACACACACACACACACACACACACACACACACACACACACACACACACACACACACACACACACACACACACACACACACACACACATAGATGTTGCCGGTCAGCTCACACCACTTCAGAGTTTCTCTTCTTTTGTTTGACTTCTATTTCATTGCGTCCCTTATCACACATTCATCAAATCTTTTTCCTTATCCCAGACCTTCTCCCTCCGGTTCTCCACCATTAACATCTCCATCATGTTTCCCCCCCCCCCCCCGTCTTTTACCACTTCTTTTATTTCCTCCCTCTCTTTCCTTCACACACACTTCCCCCTCTGTCTTTCATTAGCGGTGTGTGCGCGGCTGTCACTGAGCACACAGGGAGAATGGAAAACAGCTCATTTCCCCCCTTTAATTACGACACCCAATTTGTTTCATGGACAGAATGCTCTCTTCAGCTCCTTCAGACAGCAAACCAACTGTCATTTACATGCAGACTCATATGTACATGTTTCCGTGTGTGTATTAAGCTTTAAACTCTTTGGAAGGAGGGTTAGGTGCTCAGGTTGTTTCAAGACTCTGGTTGGATTTTGTATGTTAGAGTAAGGGTTAAATTAGATATATCTATATGGTCAACTTAAAGACATGTATCAGTAATCATTTGATTGACTCGTATCAACAAAACATTTGAATTTGTTGCACATCTCATGCACAAATATTTATTTCCTTTTAATTCAATTACAAGATCTGGCAGTTTCAAGTCATAGATATTTACAGCTGCACCTTAAATATAACTATAGTAAAAGGAATTCGCTATAAGAGGCCAAAACTCTCCATTATTTTGATTATGTAAATTAAACGGAATTTTGAAAGTTTTATTCTTTATCAATTCCAGATAATGTTTTGGTGTTAAACGAGAACATATAGTTTTGTTAGCATTAGCTTACTTGTTATTCCGCACTAGTTGCAGCTTCAGTCTAACTGTTTCATACTCCAGATTTCTAGATCTTACGTTATTTCAATAAAAAGTATTTTACTTTCTGGTCTCATACTTGATCAAAAACACGACATTTCCACACTTACAGTAAGGGGTATGCTAGTGGCGAAAGTATTTCTCGCCTTGGATAGATAGGACATTTTGAATATCATACAACTTGCACATCTACTCTTGTGACATGTAGCCGTGCTTTAGTGCCTTTTCTCTCCCCTTCCTCCTGAAACACGATACAGAATACATGTGCTGTTACGTTTTTGCGAATGCGGTTGGTTTGACAGGATTGATAAGCATGTTCCAAGGAATGGAATCCGACACATACTTCTCCATGTGAACTGATTCCAATCCAATTGATGTTGGACCCTCGTTCTTTCTGTGGAGTTCTTGCATTGCACATAGTTATTTGATCCATTTTTAATAAGGGCTATGGTTTTGAGTCCAGCCTTGATCTGCCTTGTAAGACACAACTGCATGTGTGCGTATTTATCCATTTGTGTATTTGTTCACGTGTACACAAGGCTTTGAATTCACATTTGCAGCGCTGTGCTCGGGCACCAGGCCAACACAGGAAGTGGGACAGTGTTCAGCTTCCTTTTGATTGGCAGCACTTCCTTGGCGAAGCAGGATCAAGTGCCATCGACTCCCGTCTTGCACAACCCTTTTTCTTTTTTAGTTCCTTTGCCTTCTTTCACTTGCTTTCTGCTCTGGCTCTCAGCGCAGCACAATGGAGGGAATTAGAATAACAATAGCATTTCTTTTCCCCCCCCTGTAACCTTGACAAAGTCTTAATGAAAGGAGAAATTATCACTGGTCTGTAATCCCTCATCTGTGCGCGTTTTGATCCCGCCAGTCACCCCCCGACCTGTAGACACACCTTTATACAGACACACCCATACCATCTTCTCGTTTTTGCACTTTACCGTAGTAAAAAAGCTATTTTGGATCTTTGTTCATTAGTTTTCCCGTGTGTGTGTGTGTGTGCCAATGTGTGTGTTTGTGTGTGCAGTCAAGCCCGCCATGTGTATTGTGTGTCAGCTAATCCCTGTTAAGATATTCACGGCAGCTAATCTGTTTAATTACACTACAAATTAAGGATATTTACTGTTCCAAGACTTTTATGCGACACCCGCCTTAATCAGGGCCTTAATCTGTCTGGCACTGTGCAAGTGTGTGTTTCTCCCTGTGTGTGCATGACTGCGTGTGTGATTGATACTCTGTATGCTTAAGCATGTGCGCCTTATGTGTATATCAGGCTATTTCTGCCAGTCTGTCTGTATTTCTCTGCTTTAATTCTCTTTTAAATATGTGCCCACAATAAGAAAAGAAAAAAGGACATAATTGTACTTTTTCAGTGAGACGTTGCTACAGTATTTAAAGGAGGCAAACCCAGAGCATCACTCTGCCCGACTCAGACTCATGTTCGACTAATTCTACAAGATTAAAGCTGTGTTCTCTGTCGAGGCCAAAATAATGAGAGCAGACTGCAGCCAAGTGTGAAAGTTAAACATACAGTACAGCATGCATGTGGATCTAAATGAAATGCCAAACCTTGTAGAAGGAACCTTACAACCAACAAAATAATCCTTAATGTTATAATTTGTTCACAGTGGAAAACCTATAATGCTTGTCTGTGTTTTTGCTAGCAGTGTTTTTCCTGCTGAATAATGTTAAAGGATGACATGTGATAATTGATAGTGCAAATGTGCCGTTCCACAGAGTCTAAAAGGCTCTTCAGACGCATACTTTTGGTGGATTTGGAGCAAGTTATGCTGATGATATTTCATTTCTTTCACCAGTGCATTTATTTAGTTAAATTCACATTTACGGAGTGTTTTAACTGTCCCTAATATACTTTTTGGGAGTTTTCCCACAGGCTAAACATGTCACAGTATCGATCCACTCATAGACTACATGGATCCACTTCAGTCTCTTCATTTTGTTCAGTACATCCTAGAGTTTCACCCGTGTTTGTTCTGGCCCAGGATTTAAAATGCAAATGCAATCCCTTCCAACTTTCTTCGTTTCTTTTTGGCAAAACGTAAACAGAATAAGTACGATGTTAGTACAATGTTTCTGTTAGGGTTGTCTTTCGCCCTGTCTGTTTTTACATCCCTACGTCCCATTCTCGTGTACGCCATATAATAGCCTCAAGTGAATTTCTCCAAATTTGCCACAAACGTCCCCTTAGAGGTGAACTGATTAGCAGTCAGTGGTAAAAGGTCACTTGACTTTTGACTTTACGTCTGTCCAATTACTATGAGCATCATATCCTGGGGCAAACACAGCCTTAGAAGACAAGTTCTGGGGCGCTAATCCCAGTGATATGTTTGCATATATACAGTACTTGCACACCCATGTATACTGTATGAGTTGTGAGTGTGTGTGTCCAGGTGGGGCACGTTGTCCTTTTTTAAACGGCCCCTCCTGCGACGGTGACCTGTAATAAATGAGTGGGCGCGAGAAAGTGGCAGCCGTGACAGCTGACTGGGGAGGGAGGGAATAGCGCGATAGAGGGGGGGAAGGAAAGGTGGAGGTGTGTGTATGAGTCGAGGAGAGTGTGTGAGACAAAGCGGAGGTAAAAAAGATGGAAAGTCTCTAAGGGAGATAAGGAAGACAATGGAAATGGAGAGAAGGGCGATAGTGAGGGATTGTGGGTCAAACAATACCCCGACCAAAGATGGAGACACTTCCCTTTCTCCACTTGTTCTCTTTATCCTAATTACTCCCCTTTTTTTTCTGAAGTCACCTTGCAGCCCTGCAGAAATCTGGCCGCTCTTTCTGCGGGTTTTAAAGGTACATAAAACTCGGGGAGGAGGAAAAAACCTTGGCAAGGCTTTGCAATAATTGTGTGCGAGTGTGAAGGTGAGTCACCTTCAGCGCCAAGAAAGACGAGAGGGCGCTGCAACGAGTGCACTTATAAGGAATCTGTTTGTGCATTTCTATGGGTTTCTGAGCCGGTTCATTAATTTGTCTGCAGCTGAGAGGCAAGAACACACACTCTGGGGCTCACACACACCTCAGTGTTCCCCCTGCGTCGTACCTTTTACCGGTTGCTTGCCGGCAAAATGGCTTTTGGCAAGGTGAGAGCGGGCTGATGGCGGGTCATTTGCAAGATGGGAGACAGTGTGACAGAGATGGAGAGAGAAAGCAAGAGAGGTGGTCTAATTTCAGAGGTGTGTGTGTGTGTGTGTGTGTGTGTGTGTGTGTGTGTGTGTGTGTGTGTGTGTGTGTGTGTGTGTGTGTGTGTGTGTCCTGCCTT
>NW_011360359.1:42367-55492 GCF_000735185.1 Notothenia coriiceps | reverse complement strand
GTGTCCAGCAGAGGTTAAGGTGGAGTGAGGGAGACAGTGTGTTGTCTCAGAGGAGCACAGCTATCACCGCCGCTGAACGCTCCAATTAATCAGCCCGGGCCACACAGGCACTCTCTCTCACACACACACACACACACACACACACACACACACACACACACACACACACACACGCGCAGCCTTGTTTTGTGTTGTCTCCATGGATAATGCTAATAGGTCAACCTGAAGTCAAGATGTATTACAAATACTGTATGTGGGTTTGTTTGTTTTCAACCATCATATACAACTAAATTAATTTGCATTGGCTTTGCTATTTTGGCTTGTATCGCCAACTATATTATGCACATATCTAAAATCTATTCACTGCCAAAACAAAACGTCCATTGATTGTCAGCATAATTCATTTACGTTCCCTGAAATATCGTGCACACCCATTACAACTAATGAATGAATAACTTAACCCCTTTCCAATCCATGGTTTCCATTACATAGTTAATGAGTTCAAAGGTCTTGTTTCAGATTACAAACACAGTGGTCACGATCATTATTTCAACAAGTAAAGGGCTTTATTGTTAGCACAAAAACGATTTTGTTTGGGGTTAAGAAAAACATCTTGTTTAACATAACGTGATGTGTGATAACATAACAATGAACATCATAGTTACTGTGACTACCCATAGGTTAGTGGAATACTTGAGCTAAGAACAACGGAAAGTACAAAATAACTTTCATTTTTAATTAAATAATACAAAATAAACACCATACTGCATTGCAAAAGATTTAAAACTTGTGGCTGAGGCCTTGCATTTATAAGAAACAATTTGTAGGTACTGTAGGAGGTAAAAAATCAATGAAGAGGGCATGTCATTTTCTCATAGACTTCTATACATTTTCTTATAGACTTCTATACAATCTGAATTATTTTACTTATGACTTAAAACAAATGAAGACCTTGCATGTGATGGATGAAATGGAGAGAGAGAAATAATCATTTCAAATTGTCATTAAGGCAACTCCCATCTCATAAACTTCTATACAATCTGAATATTTGTTACTATTGAAGATGGAAAAGGCAAGAATGTGATGGACAAGGCAACTTCCATTCAAATAAAACCAAATTGATTCTTTAAATGTCTCAATGTTCCTCCCAGGTTCATTCCAAGTCCATTAAATTCCACAGCGGCTGCTTGCATTCATGTGTTTTCCTGCAGATAAGAGCTGTGGGGAAATCCTGAGTGAAGAGGCAGAGTATGAAAGACGGACAGAGAGACATTTAGAAAAGCCTGAGATAAATACAGAGGCAGATAGAGTCGAAACACACCATGTCCCCGGCAGTGCTTCATATGGTCACGCTGCTGCCCTCTGCGAGCCCGCGTGTTCCTCTTCAAAATGGAATCCTCAAAAGGCTTTCACTGCCTTGAAATCATGTTTCAACCACGGGGCAGCGGGGCATACAAACAGGTTCCCTCACCAAACTCATTGTTGTGGTCTATCATAGCTTTCTCTGCCGGATCCTAGACTGCTTTTAGAGGTTTTCCAGTCCAGGAAACACCGAAAATCCAATTAGGTAAAGAATATCAATGAATGTTTGTGAAGCAGAGAGAGGTGTGTATTTGCTGTTGTCTTTCGTTTGTGGATTTGCAGCAAGATCTGAGAAATACAAATTTGAGAAATTCCTAATTTTAGCCCATTTTCATCATACCAACTTACACTTAATAACATTTCCCTCACTTTAGATGATTTACTGACCATTAGGATTCCTATAGCGGCAACAGTTTGCCATAGCCATTTCACTCGTATTAAATGTCATGGTTTGACAGAGCTAGCGAGGAAGAAAGGGGGAAACATTTCTTTAAAAGTGAAGAGTGAGAGTTGTTATGGTGCCTGACAGAGGGTATGCAACATCGGGTTAAGCATCGGAGAAATTACACTGTCATGAAACAGGGGAAGCGGACATATATGCAGTTTGTCTTACATGGGAACATATTAGATTCACAGTCATATTTCATTTCCCTGCATACAGCGAGGTTTCATTTCCTTCCCGGGACCGCGGTATCTACCTCCAGGGCATGTGACACGGAGGTACAGTAAGCGTGCGAACACACAAAGTGATCGTCGAGATAACAAAAGAGGACATCTCTACAACATGAGAGCGAGCAATGTGTCTCCAGAGTGAAGTACAAGAGAAAGGCGAGCAAACAAATGAAGTAGAGAATGGTGAGATGAAGGGAAACAGTTGCAGCCCTGTAGGCTTCCCATATAGAAAGAGGAGGAAGTGTGGCTATTTGCCTTTTTCTTTTTCTCCTCTCACCATCTGCCCATCCAATTCTCTCATTAATTAGAGCGCTGCGTCTCAAGGCCGATGGCATCAGCTGCTTATTGGCATGTGTGCAAATACCTCAGGCGTTTGTGAAAGCATCTGCAGGTGTGTACGTGCCCTAGAAAGGCTTCTGTTTGTTTCTGTGTGTGTCTGTTTGTTTCTGTGTGTGTGTGTGTTTGGAGGGCTCACCTAAGGCACGGCTGGTGCAGAGCGCATGGTGCACGTGATTGTAGCACCCTCTTCCATAAACAAAGTCTGGCGATGTATGAAAATGAGCGGTGACCTGTGTTTTGCCTCAAAAACACGCGATTAAAGCTTTTCCCTAAGTCTCCTCCAACAACTGACTGCTGTAATAGACTTTAAGCTCTCCTAAGCTTTTGTTATTAATTATCCTGAGCTACTCTAATCTCCACTGATTTAAAGTAATAGTTGACTTTTATGTTCATGGAAATGCTTATATTGACTTTTAATCCTCTTAGGGGACTTCATGCTGTGGATAAAAGGGCACGTTTTGGTAGAGAAGTGCAAAAGTAAGAAGAATATATGCCTCATATTCACTTTTGTAGAAGTGTATGAAAGAAATTCAAGAATGCATTTCTGATTTCACTCTCAGTTTACCTTTTTGAAACCTTGGGAGTTCAAATTGCACGGCCAGCCAATCGAAACACAACAAAAGTTACAGTACACCAACTATTGTTACATCACTTTTGCATACTTGTTTACCATCTGATTCTTGCTGTTATCAAAGGAAACTTCATTAGTGTTGACGAAGTTCACTTTTAAAATGAGTTTCTTTCTCGTACTCTGAACCAGAAATCTTTTCCTCTCTCTAAATCCTGAAGGTTTTTACCAAGGGGTTGCTTCATATATCATTCATAGCCCGATTTTTGTATAACTTTGTGTTTAAAAAAACATTGCTGTCTACAATATTTTCCATTTCATACTAGGATGGTAATAAACAGATATCCCAGATTCCCTCTGTACAAACGTTTGATTCTAATATGTCTTGGCTTTACAAAAAGTAATGACCGTAATGTAAGCTATTTACTGTGGAAGTTTTGTTGTGATATCCATTAGTCAAAATGTTTAACCTATTGACCTCAGTGTTGCCCCCATTCGCTTTTTTTGTGTCTACATTCCCATAATCATACATATTAAGCCTTCTAGTCCCAAACTGTTTGCATAGCGCTATTTTTAGACAGTACCATGGAGGCTGATCTGATGTTCTATAATGGCAGTGGGTATAAAAGCCTTTACATCAACCATTGCTTCTTTAATTCAGTCCTTTCAACCTGCACTAATGCATTACTGTTTTAAAGCTTTGCACTCAAGGTGACCCCTAATACCTGCTTTCAATAAAGACTTAAATGAACAAAAATCACGACAGTTAAACTGAAATGGAATGCCAATGAAAATAAACCCGCATTGCAGGTTTTACAGACGTCTTTTTAATGCCTCTGTGGTTATGGAAGACCATCCATCATATCTGTGGTCGAGGACACTGACTGGCTGATATATGATATTTATTAAAATGCCAAATGCTTGCCAGATAAAATGCTCAACCCTACATTGTATGCCTGTTTGGGCTTTTATAGAAATGTGTAAGTGGGGAAAAAAGGTTACATGCTCATTACATTTGATATAATAATCAATATAAATGCTTGCAAGCTTAATTATGTAAATAATAAGGCCATGATTATTCACATTGTGTGGATAAATAGCTTATTGTGCGCTGATTGTTGGTCACAGTTGGGTTATTGTTAAATCAAAAAGGATATTTGGATTGGGATACATTCAAGTGGTTTCTCTAGTGCCAAATGGGCATCGACCAATCAGAGGGTCAGTGGTTCGATTCCTAATTGATTGTTCTAGGGCAAGAAAAATGGTTTCCGTAGGCATGTATTGTCCATTTAGATAAAAGCATCAGCTAAATGACGTGTAATGAATAATCAATTGTCGTTTTTTGGTGGCAAGTTTTGTGTTTATTGGCATTTTTTGGAAGTTGGGATGGACCAACCGTGAGCTGTCACTCACTCTTCCTCTCCTTCCTCGTGAATCCTGTCTCCTGACGGATTTGATCTCCCGCATCTCACCGTCTCATTTTCTCTCCCTGGCATTGGAGCGGGAGCTGAGGTGGAGGGAAAGTCAGCGATCCCGAAAGCTGACACGGCATTCTAAGTTTGTAACTGTGCTGTGTTGCTGTTTCGCAGCCAGGCGCTTCCAGGCTGAACGCTCTTTGTTGTGTGACATCAAACATAAGAGAAACCACATTCATGCTCCTTCTACCCCCTCGCGAACAAGTTCTGCATCTCCTTTACTCATGCCACAGGAGACCACATACACACACATGATAAAAAGGGAAATTAAGCGTTCTGGGGGACAATTATGAGGGTGTTACATTTGTCACATTTAACATTTGAACTTAATGAATTCCTTTTATCACCCCTGCGAGTCGCCATTTTTTAGTTTTCGACCTGCTGCTTTATATTCCTCCAAACAAAGGAGTTTTTTATCTGGAGTAATGCGCTATCACCGTCCAGAACGTAAATCTGGTGAATGAAAGAGGAGAGGAAGCGCTAATGAAGCTAGGAAGAGAGGGTGATGCAAGGACCCAGTGTGAACAGTGGGCTATCTAGGGGAGGCGGGGGGTCCCTAGTTATCAAGACAGCGTTGGAGGCTCGCTGAGAATCTGCTACACACATACACACCCAAAAGGAGATAACCCCCATTTGAAACTTTCTTTTCTTTCTCGTTCAAAAAGTTATAAATTATTTTTGACACGCTCACAGTACTTTAACAATGAAAGCAGTGTACATTTTTCATTGCTAAGATATATTCTTCTCCTTCAACTTTCACTGGAGTGTACGAATGAGAACAAATTGTATTTCTTTAAAGCATCTGGCAACATAGAAAGTGTTGAAGCACAAGAGGCTCTTCTTCATTTTGTGTCGTGTTAAAAGGCTTATTTTATAAGGGAACACCCTTAAGAGGATACTCTTGACAATTCAGAGCAGTTCTATTGGATTGCCATGGTGACCCAGAGTCGGAGCAATACAACAAACAACATATTCAATTTATTTCTATAAAACTGAAATAAATGCAATACTTCTTTGCATTTGAGAAGTTAGAACTGACTCCCGATTTTTGCATTTTTGCTGAAGAGATGTTTGCAGCCAACTGATCTTCCATTGATCAATTAAATCAACATATTTCCTTTTTTAAACGTTCCAATCCATTCTCAACGGCTGTCGTCTGCTGTAAATTAGCAAGCGTCAAACTTTTCCGAGCTATCTCTGAAGAACTTTAGGAACACTTTGAAGAAAAGCTAAAACATTATACTGGATTATCTTGCCTGCTAATAGAGTACTGTGTGCCCTTTTATTTAAATAATGAGCTTGTGTGGGCACATATTGCACAGAAACATCATTTCCTACGTAGAGGAACAAATTCAAACAAATCATCGCATTAACAGAGTGTATAAACTGCATTCAGTAACACTGAATTCAAATCATCACAGAAAGTCCCGTCCAGTTGCTTCCATGAGAGTAGAACACCGATAAAAAGCTATACAGGCGCATAAAACACTTACTGCTCATTTGCCTGTGTGTGCCTCTATAACGAGCATCTGTGTTTTTATTTTAATCCGACGTTATTACCTTTAACAGCGCACCTGTCTGTTCTGCGGATGAAGATTTCGAAAGCCCTTTTAAATGCCAGCCGGCAATGGGCTCGGTGGGTAGTTAGCGAAAGGAGAGCTGACACACACACACACACACACACACACACACACACACACACACACACACACACACACACACACACACACACACATACACATACACATACACATACACACTTGCACGGCAGCAAACATTCTGTTGGGAAAATAGTGCTGCTAATTAGTGGAATTAGCCACAGATCAAAAGGTTCAATTAAAAAGTGGACTTGTAGCCTGGAGGCAGCAGGCCTCATTTGCATCACAAAACATGCTCAGTGAGGACGATGCAGACCGACAGACAGATGGACAACACAATATGGCCTGCACCTCCAAGGAGTGCCATAAATACCTGAAATACACATCAACATACAGCAACTTCCTGTTTAACACTGGGAAAATGGCAGTTTAGCATAATTACTTAATCAAACAAAGTTCATTGTAGTTTTTCCAAGTTTTTCCAAGAACTACAAAACCTAAGTTAGACTTCTGCATGGTTGGATAATGCTAGGGTTAAGAGAGAGCTATAGACTGTATAGAAGAAGTTTACATAGTCACTGTGATATAACCCATTGGATTCTTGACTACAGTTTTGAAGCTAAAACAGGCATTTTTAGGGAATTAAAATGGTGTAATTGCACTTGAAAAAGAAACTAACACTGCCCTAATTATACCCACATTTGTTGTCTTATTTTACTATACATGCAACCATAAATAACAAAATGAACATCACGCTAGAAGAAATCTTAAGGAAAATAGTAGGCACATTTTTTCATAGACTTCCACAGAATTGGATTGTTTGAAAAATGTTATTGGAGTGGAGTGGAGTTAAAGGCAATGCTGTTGTAATCTGGAAGAACTGGCACTTTCAATTTACTCTAAACATTCACAAGCACACAAAGGATTCACACACACACACACACACACACGTGCCAGGAGATGAGAAATGCATTCATATACCGGGTGTTGAGGAATGACATTAATTTGCTCAAAGACTCCCAAATGGACATGCATACACACATCCGCAAATGGAACATGGGCATTTATTTGCTCTGAAACAAACACACACACACACACATACACCAGCTAATCAGAAGCATGTCATTCATTTGCACACAGACACTCTTTACTTGCCGTGCGGTTGTCCGCAAAGTGCGTGTCGCTGGCCTTTTGAGTTCCAGGCTTAATTAAGAGTATAATTAAGTGTGTGCTGTTATGGCTTTGCTCAGTGAGGTATGTAGTTGTGTGTGTGTGTGTGTGTGTGTGTGTGTTACATGTGTGAACATCCCCGGAGCTGCTCTCTGCCACAGCTTGGACAAACACGGCCAATTCACAGCACTGCTAATTTACCATTTAAATACCACATGTTTGGCTCCTAATTAAATAAAGCGCCGGCATAGGCAGCAAACACGTTTTTCCATCTCTCTTTCTGTGTTTATTACAGAGAAATGAATTGCATAGTCTAAATGTCATGCCATGTAAAATGAGATTTCCTGCTTAGTTTTTTATATTATTGTTTCCTTTTTTAGCCTCTGGCTTAAAGTGGTCTTTCTATTTCTGTTTCTCTTTCCAAGTCACTTATGTTGCCTTCTCTGACACCTTTTTATCAATGAAGTGTGTAACTCCCATACCTCCTCTATTTCTGTGAACATTATATGTTTGTTTGTTTTATAGTCTGTGCCTTGGAGACCCAGCCCTCATATAACCGTTTTATTAACGTAAAGGTTAGGGAAATAGTTAACTAAACCAAAATAAGTGAAACTTAACTATTATAAAAATAGGGTGCATGTCTTTGTCACAATTTAGGTCAAATAAGAATGTCTTTATGTCTTTATGCCTTAAAGGCCAGCCCATTGACATGCACACAAACCTATAGAACACAGTACAGGAAAGGGAAAACCGCAAAACCATAAAAGGGCCTCCTTTAATGGGTACTTGTGTTGCCTTAAATTAGAAATAACTTGTCCTAACCCTAATTTAAAGTATTATTTTTTAGCCCATTACTAAAATAAAAAATGGATAAGTGGGTCTTTAAATTGATCCCACTCATAGCTTTTGTTAAACCAAGAGACGGACACAAAATAGGGGCATTTCTTGTGCCTAACTCATTTTTAAGCATTTACAGAATCAGCCACTGCGGTGGTTTTTCTTTCCTGAACTCTCTTTTTTTTCAGTTTGAGGGTGCAGCCATGCTCTCCTCTGAGTGTGTGCAAGGAGTGTGTATTCCCATGCTGCTACTGTCTGCTACAGTGGCAGTTTGTAGCTCCATGCTGTGTTAAATGGGACTGTCCAGGCTGCTACCAGGCCTCATTCATCAGCCTCACACAGGAACAGACCTGGCGGCTGGGAAACCACCTGGGACGCACTGAAACACACACTCGAGCACATACAAACATTTAGCAAACAGCCACACCTCTTATATCAAAAACGTTGTCATTTTAGCATGTGCACTCACATTGGGAGTTTAATAATGACTTGACCTCCCGTTAGCAGTTGTTGACCTGGACACCCTCCTCGTGAACTCTTCGTCCTCCTCTGCGTCCCTACGGCCTTTTTCCCAACCCCTCTTTGCTATTTTGCAATGAGTCTTTCACGCCTGACTCCATCTGCCGCTTGGCTGCCACTGTTGTACCCGTTCACACTGCGACTCCGGCCTGAGCCAAGCTCGCGTCGGGCCAACATTGGTCCACGTCCAGCAAATTTCCTCCTGTAGCATCCACAGGAGTGACAGAAGACGGAAAAATGACTTTCTCTCTAAAGAAGTCCAGTCCAGTCCATCTGGGTGCCAAATGGTTTAAGCAGCACTCAGTTTTTTCAGTTTCAATGTTAGAAGGCTAAGATCTTTGTTTCTGCATGTGACCTGCCTTTTAAAACGTTTCGTTGCCATTTTGTAAAGCCACATTTGCCATTTGGTGGAGCCTTTTATTCAAACCTTTCTAGTGCTGTGAGTGCATTCCTTGTTCTCTAAGTACCGCTGAATATCCTTTTCTCGTTCATTGCATTATTTAAATCAAGCACCTTGAGAGAAGTACGCATTTTGACAGGTTTTTTAATTCCTCAGAAGTTCCTTTTAGAGTGTAATAGTGTTTTTAGTTTTGACCTGCTTTGAAAGCAGCATTTAACAATTTCATTCTCAAAAAACCTCAATTCTTTGCCTTTATTTCAATTCTTAAATCATAAGGGAAACAAAAAACAGCCTCAGAAACTGTGCCGAGTTTGTTCAGCTGTGCGATTGTGGTGCAGTTCTTGAACAGTCTTGTTTGCTTACGGTACTTTGATTTGTTACTGTTCCCTTGAATTTCACCACATCAGGTACTGTGGTCATTTCTTCCTATTTGTTCATTACCCCTAGAGTTTGGTCTCCTTTTTTACCAAATAGCTCCTTTTGAAAATCATGACTCGCATCAAGTCCTGGAAGGTCCTGAGAAAGAGTTTTATTTCCGCTCTCATCACTGCATCGAGTTCTCTTCGCTCCCATGAACTGAGGGGAAGATTTACACAGCTCCTCTTGACCTTGAATTTCCTCTTTTATCCCTTTTTTTATATTTCACACCGTGAGTGTTCTATTCCTCTGAAGACTTACACCTTTGTAGTCTGCAACTGCTGTTCCCCCGAGTTGTAAATGAAACACGGTTCGGATAGACGCCAAGAAGTAATAAAAAAGTGTGTTTCTTCCCAAATGAAATTCGACGGGACTTGATGAGCCCCTTTTATCATCCTAAGAAGTTGAAAATGGCTGCATTTGACATCAATCCTTTGCGTTTCCCTACCTTGATAGACCGTTATAGAGGCAATGGATGAAGCTGTTCCACGTCAGCGTGTTATTCCCATCTCTCGGGTCTTTTCATGAGAGGAAGGGATCATGTCAGCGTGGTTAAAACGGTTACAGTTTGCCCTTTGTGTTAACCCTCGATGGAGGCGCTGGTGTCATCCGTGTCATTTCTCTCTACTGAGCCCGTAGTGTCTTCTTTTTCTAACGAGGTTAACCCCAATCTTGTGGGCTGCCGCCTCCATATTGTACACCACATCAAAGCTGCGTTGACTTTGTAAAGCGTGTTTACCGTTACCATGTGACCTTTCACTCCTGCAAAGTAATACGTGCCGCCTGGCTCCCCTCGCTTCATTTTCACCTCGCGTGTACAGTGTGAATTAGTGAGAAAATACATGTTTGCTTCTTTTATTGTCAGGAAAAAAAAGACTGTGGATCTCTCTCCTGGGTTAGCCCCTCTGCTAATTGGCCGACCATACCTCCCCTTGGGGGAGGGGGGCGGAGCATGTGATTGACAGGGGTGATAATCAGTGTAATGGCAGCATGTGTAGTTGCGGAGAGTTCAGCCGCCTGCCAAGGTGTTGAAAAGCCTGGAGGAAAACGAGGGAGATGGTGGGAGGCTATCAAAACCTCCGCTGGTGTTTCTGGGGGTGTGTGTGTGTGTGTGTGTGTGTGTGTGTGTGTGTGTGTGTGTGTGTGTGTGTGTGTGTGTGTGTGTGTGTGTGTGTGTGTGTGTGTGTGTGTGTGTGTGGGATGGTTGTGTGTGTGTGTGTGGTGGTGTGTGTGTGTGTGGTGTTGTTGTGTGTTGTGTGTGTGTGTTGTGTGTGTGTGTGTGTGTGTGTGGTGTGGTGTGTGTGTGTGTGTGGGATGGTTGAAAATACACTGCTCAGCCTACTGTGTAACTGTGATCTTGTCCATTCAGCCTCTTCTGTGGTAGTGTCTGTGCCTCATGTATTCCTCTCATTTCCGCTCCCCCCCCCTCGATTTTCTCACTTAGTTTCCTCTTCTTTTCGCCCCGCATGCAGTCGTGGAGGTGTCATTAGCACCGTGTCCTAATTAGTCCAGTGCCAGCTAATTGTGCTTCTGACGCTGTGTCTCTGGGGAGGCAGGCCTTGCTAATTTCAATAAGAGTAAACAAGCAAACAGCTCCCCACTGAACGGCTATGGATTAATTAGATACGATCCTATGCATGTGCCAAACCAAAAGAAAGAGGAAGGAGTTCGGAGTCGGCAGGATGAGCTGCAGACGGAGAACGCGAGGTGAAAGAAAGTTCGCTTTTCATTGTCGTCACTCCGAAGCTGACGCTCGTTTTGGGAAATTACCATCACTTTCATTTTACGCTGCCTTTCTCCAAAACGGGATCCTCTCAAGCGGCAGCTCCCCATCGAGAAACAACGCCCCGAATGTGTTGTTTTTCACAAGTTTCATTTAAAAGGTTGAAATGAAGCAAACAAGTCTGTATGCGTTTCCTTGAGAGAGACTTGATTTGTGTTTCCTCAGGGCCCAGATCGCTTCTATGAAGGCAGTCACTTCTGTATAGCCTATTTTTACGGTACATCTTACAGAACTAGCGTGTTTTCTGCTTTTGTATTATTTCTAGATGGCTGAGCATGCATACTTGTTCTCAGCATCAGTTTGCCTCATGTTCATGCAGTTACAGATTCACCTGGGAGCTCCTCCAGTAAAAGTACAACTTTTCCTGCCTCTTGCCACTGAGCAGCTCTGCTTCAGTGGTTCTACAGTAGTACAGGCTGTATTGGACAGTTTACTCTAAGACTAAAATACTTTGAGCACGTCCATTTCCTCCTACTTTCTCCAATACATTTCCTAGGGATATATACTTTTTACTATCAATATATTGGATAGTCACTTTCAGGGAATCAGATTCATAATGCAAATATGATCAACAAATTATTCATCATGTAAGTATTATTACAGGTAAAAATAAAATCTACTTTATCCATCCCTTGGTGAAATTCATAAGCTACACAGCAGTATATATGCCTATAGTAAAATAATAGGCTCCGCCTTGTTGCAAGTTACAACATAGAAGTGACGAACGCATTAATGCATCATCAATTATAATCTAAAAATATATCCGAAAATATGAAATGAGCAGTTTTAAGCATGTTTGATGCTGATACTTTTGTATTTGTACTAGTGAAATTTGATTGCAGACTTGATCAATGTTAGCATTGTAGGCTAGCTCAAACACTTGACAGCCCATGCTTAGTGCTACTCCTCTAGGTAATCCAATAGTATGAGTTTATTCCGAGACAGTTTATAAATCACGAATGTTCTGACATTTGCAATAAAAATACAAAAATAACCAGGAGGTTGGCTTCAGATATATGGACTCCAGTCACATGACTTGGACTTGACCCGGGGTTTGCTGCGTGGACTTTGAAATGTCTCACTTTTTTCCTGCTTTTCCAAGAGCAGATAGGTTAGCAGATGCTGCGTTTACTTCCACCCCCATATGAGAAACTCACAGTAGTAGTCGTGAACAGATAAACTGTGATGTGACTGCCTATCGCTTATTTTTTGCTATCTGTGAAGCCTTCACATCACTGCTGTGGGCCGTATCGCACTCTTCCCTTCTCACCTAATTAATCACACTATTGAACTTAATGCCAGTCAACAAAAAACAGTCGGCAGTGAGAGTGAGGTGCCATCCTCTCTTTCTTCACCCTCTCCACTCCCCCCCTTTCATTCCAGCTGGATTGTGACAGGGAGACAGGTTCCTTTTTCATGCTCCAGATATTTCACCCATTGTTTAATCGGGTTCACAGAGGGCCCCCTCTTTATCACCGCAAGCCTGTGTGTGTGTGCCATTAGGTCAGACATTAACTATCGAGCACCACATCCGTTGGTGACGGAGCACGCTTGTAAATCTGAGGCTGCTGAAGGGTGTATCTCCTCCCTCAAGAGATGAATGGAGTAATGGGTCTTCATTACGGGCTTCATTGTCGACACTTAAGCGCATCCACATGCACACGTACACTATTAAAATGTAAATATAGGCGCTCTTTTGGAAAAAACAAATAGAGATAAACTGTGAAAATTGCAAAAACACTCTCCAACCCGGGTACAATCCCCCCCACACACACATGGCACATATCGTCTCACACTCTTTAATGACAGCACTTAGATATGCCTCATGGGAGTGGAGGAGTTTGCCGCTGACGTGGTGATAGACGGTTCTTTTTTGCAAAGACGTTAAATTTAACACTTTCACCTGGGTGTGTGTTTCAAGTTTTGTTGTTCTGAGCATGGAGATTGCAAGAGAGAGAGAGAGAGAGAGAGGAAAGGGAGGCGGC
>NW_011360359.1:32643-41797 GCF_000735185.1 Notothenia coriiceps | reverse complement strand
GGGGGGTGCAGAGACGGGGGTATGAGAAGGATTTATGGCTGTAATAATGGAATCTCAGTGGCTGGGCCATTGACACTGAGGCATTTTCTCTCATCTTCTTCCCATTATTAGATAGATGGAACAGGGGGGAGTAAGCACAGCAACATATGGGCGGGCAGGAATGGCAGGCTGTCGTGTTGGAGCGCATATCCCATGGGGCGGTCATCGTTCTTTCTTTATACCACAGGCATCCATACGCATCAGGCTATATTAAGTGATATGGTGTCATACAGCTTGATGGTTTGGCTTCAAATCTTTTTACTTTGCTGCGTGTACAAATGTCTCAGAGTTTACTGCAATGCTGCTATTTGCACCAAATTCCCTTCTAATTCATCCAGAATCTCTTGAGATATTTAAGGGAAATCTTAAAATGAAGTTAAAATATATCTCCCACAAGCAAGGTTCAGGTCTTAAATCGAGAACAGTCAGGTTTTGCTGGGTTGGTCAAGTTTAACACATGCCATGGTCTTTATTGTAGCTAAAATAGATGCAGCAGCCATTGTGTGCTTGATATAAATTACGTTTTGCTCCATGTCACCTCTGTGACCTTTCAGACTGGATTATACCCAATAATTCAACCAATTGAATCATACATTACAATTTGTAGATGTTTTTCTTTTAATCCCCAAGGCCATTATGTTGCCCCTTTATGATTGTTTATGCTGTTGTAAACATTGGCAGAAATTAGCGTTTTTGTTCATTATTCGTCCTTAAGGTCACCAAGGCATTACGCAGAATTGTTTATGCACTCAAGCTGCCTGCAAATGAATTAGAGCTGTAAAGGTTTGTCACGGTTCAGTCCTATGCTATTAATGAAGTATGTCAATGTCTGCTCAATTAGGGGAAATATATTTGCTTCATTTAGAGGATGTTTACCTGATGTTTGCTGCTTTGATGCCGGAGCACTCGTGTAAAAAAGTTTGCTTGTCCTTATAAACCACTTTCAACTTGTTTATCTAAAACTTTCCTGATGCTGTTTTATTGCTGTTTATCAGTTCAGAATAAGCTGGTTGAACAAAGGTTAATGTGTGCATTCATCCATCCATTCATCCATCCAATTCCAATAAACCCACATCTTCATTATGTCCCGGAAACCTCCTTCCAGCATGGCAGCGTGCCACCAACGCTGCTCATTGGCCGTCACCGGGAAACAAACACCTGCCATTTCGTAATTAACACCTGCTGTGCGATAACAGACACCTGCTTTTGCCTGCATTGATTATTTCATGGTGACAGAATTGGATGTAATGAATGGCTAAACGCTTTCCTTCATTTTAATAATTTACATTGAAGCAGCTTCCTCATCACATTCCTGCTAAGAAGAGCTTCATTAGCATACGGACAATTGGGTCTGTTTTTGGAAAGGTGAAGGTCAGCTATGAACTATCACTCACTTTTTGGTGTCTCGTTCAGCCAGCAACCCTGCATTTTACTGAACCTTCTACTATTATTCTTCCTTTCTTTCTTTCCCATTATGGGTTTTCTCATCATTTCCTCATTTCTAAAGTGCTCCGTATCACACTAACGTAGGAAGGCACGAAAATATTGACAAAAAGTTGGTGCAAAAAATATGTCTGCAGTGTAGGATGCCTATTTTCCAATGTTGGCAAGTCCAGTAACGTGCATACGCTGTACTCATTGGTTTTTGACTCAGAAACATGAACCACAATGTCCAATTAGCAGCTGTTCTCAAGCTTTCAATCATGTCAAACACCTTAGTCAATTTCCTGGTCAGTTTCTTCTGAGTATTTGATGGTATTTTTCTTATTTTGGCGTTAAGATGAGACTAGTGTTAGCTGATTCAGCACGTGCCTCACACAAAGTGATATTAAGCTGTAGTTGACAGTGAAACCAGACATGTATGGTCTGCCAAGCTGCAGTGGCATTTACATAAAATGTCAGCATTTATTATATCATTTTACCGTTTTTCAAGCTCACTGCTGTGCTGTGATTCTTAACGCCAAAACTGAAAAGGTTTCCCTGAATTTCCTTTGAAAAGCTGTAGCGAATTAACACCACACAGTGCATCAATAGAGTCTCAACATTTGCTACCACGCTATTCAAAGGATTGACAAAAAGGAGCGGGTTTTAGCTGAGTTACTTAAACTCAAGGGAGGCATTGGGAGTAAATGAATTCATCCACTGCTAATCTCTGCCCTCATTGGACTCTTGTTTGCTTGGGAAAGAGAGAATAAAAAGGAGAAAGACTTGGTGGAAATTTCACAATGTGTAGTGATGCTAAAGGCCAGACAGCTCATGGGAAATAACACGCATACCGTGAAGTGAAGGAGAAATGTAAGACTTTGGATTAAGTGTGATTACACTTATGCTGTTGAAATTCAGGTCTACCAGTTGTTGACCTCTGCACTCAAGATCATAGCCTCCTTTCTCAAGAAAAGCATCATGTTCACCCCCGCGGTTGTTTTTCAAATAACAGACCAATTGAAATATATGCTAATCCTCTGCTTGTTTTTTCGCTGCTATCCCTAAGCGCAGAGTGACACAATATTTCCATAGCCATTTGGACATTTTTGAGGGATTAAGGAGGAGGGGTTAGGAGGGGGTCGGGGAACCCCAGGCAGCTCTACACACACTATACATCAGCTGACAGTGAGCACGGTGAAGGGCATGTGTTTAAGCGTGATTGATGCTCATGTCAGTAATGTGGAAGACAGTGGGAATCTAGATTAGGATGAAAAGACCCATGGGACGGAAATGAGATGTGTGGGGGAGATGGATTGCGAGGGAAAGTGAAACAGAGGGGAGATGGTGTCTGTGAACTTCTGATAACCTGTTTTCTCACTGAGACACTTTGAAGTCCAGTCCATCGCCTGGCCGGCCCAGAAAACCAAGATATGCACGAGTTTTCCTTTGGCTCCCTGCCGTTTCCTTTTTTAATCTCGGTGTTTTGTTTTGTAAAGAAGGCTTAATTAGAGTCGGACACAGCAAAGGCGATACCCAAAGCCCCCTCTTTAATGTCCACCAAGTGACTTTAGCAGAACATTATTCACGCTGTGTATGAAATTAAAGTGACACGGGGCAAGCTGGCATGTTATCTTAATTCAAGAACTTTTGCTGGTAGGATTATAAGATATCTCAAACCAGGTGCTAAATGTGGCAGCCAGGGCCCTCATCAAAGATCTCAAAAACAGGTGAGGAATTAAGTGCCCCATCAACAAAGCCCCCAAAGGCAGTTCTCCAAAGCTCATCTAAAAAAAGGTGGGTTATAAAAAGAGTGCTAATGACTCTTTCCCTTACCTGCTACATTGGGACACACCACAAAAATGGTTCCTTTTTATATTATTCTAAGTAACAAAACTGCTAAGAAGAGTGGCAGAAAATGACATACTGTGAGTTTAATCCAATACGGGAAATCATAATTTTCCCAGGAGGCATCTGCTAACATAAAAGGCTCCTGAGACAAAAGTGGTCTTCCCCCATGCTGCTTGATTTCAGAGCAAAATACAGATTACTTCCAGGAAGGGCAGACAAAATAGACTTTGTTATGGAATGTGGTGAGCTGTGTTACCCAAAGACAGCAAGTGGCGATTTGTGCTTTTGTGTGTTTTCGCTGTGTCTTTATTCAGGCTGTCAGGGGCCCGAGGAATAGAGCTGAAGGCTGTCAGAGGGCTACAGGGGCCCCAGACTTGTAGACCACAGGGAGGAAAAGTGTTAAAATCGAGAGCGAAAATAAGTATTTAGGAAATAAATGAAGGATAGTACTTTGATTGTTTGCATGAGCTTGTATTATTGTTGTGTGTTTGTCTGAGGGTACAAAGAGAGAAAAGGTACCCAGGCAGCCCATCCATTGTGGCTGTAAGCACGGCCCTGACGGAGGGTAATGGCCCTTATTCTAATCCTTTAAAAGATGAGGGGTACAAGAGGTTCAAATGCACAGAGACGAGAGGGAGGACGAGACAAAAAAAAAAGAGGCAGGGGAGGGACTGAGAGGCCACATCCCACGCCTCATTGAGTCCTCATTCGGAACGGCCGGCACTTCATTAAAAAACCAAGGAGCCTTCCGCGGAAACACAAAAAAGGGAACGCCTGTTGTTCCTACTTCATCAGGACACACAGAAAAGACCAGAGTGTGTATTTGCTTTACCACGACCAAAGCGTACCAGAGCGTAGCTTCGAGGGCCGTACATTCGTAATTTATGATAATTGTTTTCTCCAAAAGTGTAAATATACTACGAGGATTATTTCCGGGAGAGCACACACCAGTCAATGTGACGTTTCATCAGAGGGCGGAGAAAAATGATCAAGCAAAAATGTTTCTGACGCCCGGGGAGAAGGGTGGGATATGGTGTCAAAACAGTTGTACTTTCACACATGAGTGCGTGTAGATACTTGCGAAAATAATTCAACAGAAACTTTTTTTATTTTCTCTTAACTTCAACCTTTATTCATTCCAAGTTTCATCAAGTGCATTGACTCCAGTCATTTGCATTCACACCACGTCAAATTCAAATCAAGGGACATGAATACAAATGTTGTTAAGCCTACCGAAAGAAAAAGAAAATGATAATTTATTTTTCGTAATAACCTGTTTTGCTAGTATTGTGTTCAATATTGAAATTATGAACATGCTTTTATGTTGTGGAAAGTCAAGCAAACATTTATACTGTCATTATAACTTATATTCAAAAAGTAGTACTTGCTAAGAAAAGAACCACCGTTGTTTAAGCTTAGCAACATAGTATTCACAACTGGATTTGACTTTGAATTGGGGAAGAACATATGATTAAAGTTGTTTGTGGAGCGCAAGCAATCTGCTGAGTCACTTGTAATCATCAGCAGCTGCTTGATGAATTGTTTTCTCATGGAGAAGAGCCGTGAAGCCAGCAGGTCAATGCTGTGTTTTTTACTGATAATTACTGCAGTAAATTACTATAGTGGAGGAGTTTTGATTTATTAAGAAGCTGATTGCCTTTCTGATTGTTGTACATTTGCTTTATAAGTGGGCATAGTTTGGATAATGTGTCTACAGAAAGGTTTGGGATGATGGCTAATTGATGCTAGGTGCTAGCAGTTGATCTTATAGTTCTGTCAATCAGCTGTGTCAGCCTTAATAATCATAGTTGTATAACCTAAGATACATTTGTTTCACTGAATGAACTTTGAATGTGCTTTGACATGGATTTTTCTTCTATAGAGCTTATGTCATGTTGCCTTTCACCTATTTCCTCTTATGAGTACTTGTTCACCTGCCAGCAACCTGAATAATGTACCCACGCTGCCAGGCATTTCTACAACTGACCCCTCACTCCCGCAGGGTCAAGGTACGTTTGTTTTTCTCTCCACCACCCCTCTTTGTGGGGCCACAGTTTATCCAACTCTCTATCTCTGTTACTCCATCCTCCACATATTGATCGCTGCGTGACCCTTAACCCTGACTGTGAGTAATGGAATTTCCCATGTTGGACACAGGCCTCGGTCAAGGTCTTGTAAATGTACGGCACATGTTTGCGCAAACTCGCCGATCGATGCCTCGCTTGCTCCTGTCTCAGGGCGAAAAAAGCCTTCATGTGATTTCTGTTAGAATCTTATCTCGATTTGTGAAAAGTCTTGAAATCCAGCTGAAACCAAACAGTCTGGAGAGCAGAACTTCTATATTTTTACCTTGTTTTTACATATCTTCTGTCTTGAATTGCAAGCCATTAAACAGTTATTTTTAATGGCTTGTTTATTTCTGAGTAACAAGCACTTGAACAAGATGGACACCTGCTCTTACAAATTGATTGCTGCCATGAAAGGGGAGCAGTAATCTTGATGTTTGTGAATCATCCTAGATCTTGTCTTGCACAACACTTCTTTAAGGAGTGACTCATGTGTGCTTTGGAGATTCTGACAGATACATTTCAGGTTTCTTTAAAAATGTTATTTCTCCCACAAAATCAGACTCTCCCAATGGCGTTTATTTCAGACATTGACTGAGGGGGAAAAGAGTTAGGGTTGTTCCTGCAGAATCGCTGGACCGAAATGATATGACACACCACTCAAGAGTCTATCAAATTTCATTTTGACAGATGGGACCAATGTGGGGAGGCATTGCCTGGTGATGGGAAAAGATTGTGGTAGAAAATAGGGCAGCGCGGTGTACGGAAAGTGTGCCGTGACCGTCTTCACAGCAATGTTTATGGGGGTTACCAGAGGGACTTAGAGAGAGAGTATGTTTGTGTGCTATAAGTACAAGGTTACTGATATTTTTGGAAATAGGTAGGAGGGTGATGCCTTGGATAGATTACCCTGAACTGTAGACTTCAAAAAATGAACATTATACCAAGGGATACATGGGTAAAAATCCTGTTGAAGTTCATTTGAAGTATTTTGGTGAATTTATAACAGATGGTCTTTCCTTTATAAGGCAGGGACCTGAATGAATCACTTAGATTTGAATCTGTCGAGAGTGGCATTATTTTATACAAAAGTGGAAAAATCTATTTTTTTAAGACGATGAGGCTTTAAGATTGTAATTTTCCACACTGAGAATTTTTTGCTTTAATCTTAATTAAAAGTTCCATTAATTATGCTTGTACAGAAATAATATGGACCATAAAATATATGTATTAAAAAAAAATACTACAGCTCTCTGAGGTTACACGGCAACAATACATCATTAAGAAATACATGTTTCAAATAAATAAGGCAGGATCCTTTCTAAGTGTGGATTTTGCAGTATGGTGTACGTTTAGGTTTTACCGTATGTGACAGTGACCTTAACCGTCACACATGGAAAACATTGTTACACACACACATAGCACTAATGCCAGGAATCCCGACTCCCCTAGAAATAGCTGAACCCCCTTTGCTATGTTGATGACACACTTACACACACTGGGAGAAAGCACCCAGAATAGCTGCACTGCCACATGCATTGCATTCCATTATACCCAGCTGGCTGCCCAGTGGTCTCACACACACACACACACACACACACACACACACACACACACACACACACACACACACACACACACACACACACACTGCTGCAGTCTTACACACGTACCCAGACATTATATACATATTTTTCAGCACACACACACAGATTATCACTCCTCCTCTGCCAGAAACCCACTGCTACCTCTTCCCCCCACTACACACTTCAGACTTTTCTCCCCCATTAGTCTGATTTGGAGCGTGTGCGCCTCGCCCCATCAATGAAAAATACACGTTCTGCCTCAGAGAGCTCGCAGCTAATCCCTCAGCTGTTCGGAGTTGGCAGTGGACAGCCGAAACACTGGAATAGTCTGCGCCCCCGCCAATTGCAGCACAGATCAGATATCAATTTGTCAACAGAGTTGGCTGGTCAGCTGGCTGGTACAGAGCCTGGAGGCAGAGGTGAGTCAGCAACTAAGACAGCCAAGAGTACAACCAGGCAGAGTATTCAGCTGCAGAGTATAAAGTTGAGAAACTAGAGAAAATGTCTGTTGCGAAAAAAAAAAAACCTTTCCCCCTGTAGATATGTAACATTATTTCCACTTTCTCCCAAATCTCTCTTACATACTGGTGGTTTGAGTTTAACTGCAATGATGTGGGTGTATTTTGTTGCTAAATTTGCTCTCTGCGTGTGATCCATTCAAGCCCCACGGGTGCAGTTCCACACAAATTCAGAAGATCCCACGACAAAAAAAACTAAACAATTCACTGCCATTGTTCTTCTTGTTTCCAGTATTTACTCTCACCTCCTTCTCTGAGCACATTGATCTTGAGAATTTGAGTGGGATGGCAGCTTTGGAGCATGCACGGGGAACTTGGAGTGTATTTCAGCTCAACTCTTGGCCAAAGTTTAATATTAATATTGCAATCCTACGCGAGTCCTCTTGTTATGAGGAACAGTCATGTCCATGCCCAGAGACCCACTGGGCACTTTTTATTGCTGTATCTCACTATTTCACTTCATGGTGAATTAATTTCACCAAGGCAATGAAACAAGGGCTGATCGTGTACGATGAAACTAGTTTTAAGAATATTTGACTTCTACATTCTTACCTGGTTAGAAAATCTTGAAATTAGGGTGTTTCAGAGACAAATTAAGCCACATACTGAGAGTAAGACACAGGTTTGACACAGTTTATTTGAGCTGTAACTGGTTATGTTTGATTTACTTTGGACTATTTTGCGAATTAGGTTGGCATGGTTAGTGTTACATATTCATATTTCTTACCATGTCTTCCATTTATGGACATTTTTTATATTTGTATGTTTTTAAGTTGAGCCATGATGTTAACGTTGCTAGCCAAGCAACCTACACTGAGATAATATTACTGTTAGTCTACAGATCTAGACTAAATGTGAGGCATGCTATTCATACATTAGCTAAAAACGTTTTGTTACCTTCATGTATTTACATATTTCAAACATTAATTAACATTAATTACACTACAGACTGAGTAAATCTACTGAAATCATAATTACATGCCATTACATCGTTTAACCTGTAGGTGGTTCTCTACACTTGTAATGGCTTGGGGTCATGCGTTCTGGTGAAGCATATTTGGTAAAAACGTTATTGTATGCAAACCATAGACTGTATATATAAATGGACGTAGTGTCCGTGACGTCACCCATAGGATTCTGTAGAGTTGCCAAGAAGCCCTTAGTAGGCGGAGTCGGCCACTAACGGCTCGACAGTGACGTCAGAGTTCAACTCCCGCCTACTCCAGCCTGCTCCAAATAAGGGCAAAGAGGCGGAGCCGAGGCGGGACCTGCTGCCTCCGAACTGGAAGTAAACAGAGCTAGCTCAGGCTAAGAAGCTAAGCTAACATGAAATACATGCATACCAAGTTACTGCTAACAGTGTAGTTCCCCTATATAAACGTTACAATCATATTCAAATGAGACATTCTGCAAGAGAATTAGCTATATTTTGTTATTCTTAATGCTTGTCATTCGCACGTTAAGAAAAGAAGTACCGATACATAGCAGAACAATTGTGGCGATGTTCAGCTTAATAAGCCTTGTTCAACATAATTTATTTAGCTAATACTACAGCAGGCGAACCAAGTCTGCGTTTCGCTGCATTCCTTGATCTCCAGTTATAACGACGGACTCCAGCGCCCGGACCTAACGGAGCCGCAGTGGGCTAGCTCCGGGACCCGGCTGGTGCTAA
>NW_011360359.1:0-30937 GCF_000735185.1 Notothenia coriiceps | reverse complement strand
GTTTCAGCACGAGGAGTGAGATGGGGTGGGTCTTAACGGAATACGCGAGAGAGAGAAGTCATAACAAGTGGTACAGGACAGGTAGACAACGTGTTTTTCGGATGGAAAATGAGCCAAACGCGAAAACGCAGTTGGATGCTGGAGGCTACATTCAAAATACATTCACTGACATGAATATGGCGCCACCTTTTGTCATGTTTACAATGCAGATTATTGACATTAGGTCTGGCAATACAGTCAATCATTATCCTGGTGATTATTTCGCAGATAAACCTAGTAACCCCGCCCCCTTTAAAAAAACGGCTCTTTTGAACGACTCTTTTGAACGGCTCTTTGAAAGGAACGGAGCCATAAGATCCGGCTCCCTTCAAAGAGCCATAAATCCCATCACTAATCTGAACACATTGCTGTCCCTTCTCATTAAACTCTGCCAAGTCCGATGTTGTGCAGGGTTGCTCCAGCAGGGGGCATATCAGGAGATGTTGCATGGTTTGTGGTTCAATGCCGCAGTCACACACAACGTCCCCGTCATTTAGGTATCCGCATTTGGCGAGAGTGGCTTTTGCACGTCCAACACAAGATCTTATTCTGTTTAGGCATTTCCACACTGCGTAGTTGGTGTCTGCTCCAGGGGGCAGTGCCTCGCTCGCCTTTAGCTCCATTGTTGTTGCTGATGGGAGGTTGTCAAGTCTTTCTTCCCACCGAGTGACTCTTTCACTGCTTGTGCTCGGTGTTCCGAGGGGTGGGACGCTCTTCAGGAAACTTTTCCTGGATTTAAGGCGGCTTTTGGCTGGCACATGGCCAAAGAGAGGATGTCTTTGGTCAGTAGACTGTTCAGCCACAAGATGCAGACTTTTGTGGTTGTGTGCCTTGAGAGTGGAGCGGCTGAGACTAGCAGACATACAGACAGACAGGTGAAGTGAAGAGAACATTGTCAGTATTGCCGAGTAGGCTATTGTCAGTACTACTCAGCTGGCTTGGTACTGAACGTGATGCTGACAGAGTTGATTTTTTTTGTTTTTTTAGCTGAGCTAGACCAGAGCATAATCTGAAGATGCAGACCACATGTTCCCTGCAGCGACAGACCATAGCGAAGACCTCCGGCATGCTGAGTTTGTGGTAATAAGAATAAGTTATATTCTTACTAGTCTTTTGTTGACAAGTTATGGCCCATTCTGTATATTTTGAAAGTTATAGATGTGGTTATTTACTTCTTTAGATACTCCAACCTCCGCCTCCTTTCTTGTTGTGAGCACAATAACTTCACTTTTAGATGATCTAATATTCTGGAACATTTTTGGCTTATAACAAGACATTTGTAACTACTCTAGCATCCACATTATTATTTCAATAATTCTTATTTTGTCTTATGTCACTGCACTGGGAGATTAACAAAGTTAAAGAAAATGTGAAAAAGTTCCTGTTTTTTTGGGCCACTTCAGTAATCCCGCTGACAGACAAACGGTCAAATCAATATCCTTTGCGATTTTCTACGTAAAAATAAGTCAATAATGGGATTTTTTTCTATGGCACAATAGGACAAGTATTTGTAAATGAATTGAAACTGAACCTCTCCAAACCCTGATAAATACAAAGCTGCATGTTAAATGAACACTGGCTCATGTGAACAGCTCTCCTCTGAGCCCCTGTTTCTGGACCCCGGCCACATCCTGCTGTTCTGGCCGTAGTCGGATCGTAAACGCCTCGTTTTCCCCTCGCAGGGCACATAGCTGAATTAAAATCTATTATGAATTGTGACAGGGCCATTAAGAAGACGGATGGTCAGAGCCCTCCGTGGGTTTGGCTCGCTCTTTTTCCACCTCAGGGCCCTCCTTCACGACAAAAGCTTGGCCCCTGGCAACCCCCGCTGGGCATGTGGCTCTGACCTGAGGCCATGTTTTTTTTCCCCCGCGAGTGTGATGTGCATTTATACATGTGTAGTGAAGATAGATTAATGGCAGACACATTCAAGCTTGAGCTAATTGAGTTTGGGGGCAGTGGGAAGTGTTAGGACGGTGACCAGGTTAGGACTCCAACCGTCACAAGTCACCGCATCCTCAAACACACACACACACACACACACACACACACACACACACACACACACACACACACACACACACACACACACACACACACACACACACACACACACACACACACTCTTGGGATCATGTTAGAGGACAAGAGGTGAGGGACAAAGGGAGGGTGGAGGCATGATGGATGACATGGAGGAGCATCAGGCAGCAGCTCACAGCTCAGTGGGAGGAATTTATAGATTGAACAGAACAGTAAGTACTCGTCTGTGTCATCTCCCGGAGTGTGTGTGTGTGCGTGTTTTCGCTCGCTGTGGACAGTTTCCCGCTGAGAGGTCTAGTCGCCATGGATATGCACAAATGTTTGGTCTCATTATTCAGCCGTGTTTGGAATACTTTTTGTCTTATGACATATGAAATGTACTTCTCCAGTTGCTCTATTGAAGCTGCTTGTTATTCCTCCCGGACTCAGGTGTGTTTTCGAGGAAACATGTTGTTGTTCAAGGTTTCCTCATTGATTTCTGCTGAAGCCATGTTGACAACATTTTTATTATTATTTTGTGCAGTATCTTTCACCCTGGAGAGACTTAGGATCCTGGAAAATGCGAAAGGAGATATCTTTGAATTCCCTGTGTCGAATACAATGAGACCATGAGGATTATATCCCAAATCATACATGGATTTGACACCAGTCCCATCATACAAATATCGACCAATTTTGCCCACCCCTGACTCAATAAATATATTTACTGACACTCCACAAAGGAATAGTGTCGGGATAAATCCCCCTGAAGCGCTCCTGCATAATAAAGAGAAAAAAAGAAGGAGCTTTTCTCATTCTCTCACGCACTAGGGTTTCAAGGAGCTCATGCGTGGCGGTCATCTATCACCCCTATTGACCAATTACTGTGCCAAGCCGGACAGTTTCTAATGAGCTGCGAAAAACACAATGGAATTAGAGTCGATATCAAGGAAATAAATTATTAATAGCTGTCTGAGATTTTTATTTGCAGTTGCACGTGGCAGGGGTTTAAAAGAGTGGGGGGAAGTGAGGCTCTTGCTTTTTTAATTATCTGATTTTGATGAACTCTAGTGTGTTCTGTTGCCTCTGCTGGACTGGGTGGATTATCCTCTGTGCTTAACACTGTATATTTGATGGGGGGCTTTTCTCAGCTTTTCTTTGTTTTGGCTTGTGTTTGTCCCTCAAGTACTCATTCTGCAGAATGGCCTTCGGATAAAAATATTTGATTATTTATCCACTTCTCGAATGTAGAATCTTAATGCAAGATATAGTTACAATGTCTATACGAGGGTTTCAACTAATATGCTTTTCTATTATGGAATAATCTGCTGATTATTTTGATATTTGGGAAGTGAACATAGCTTTTCAAGTTGTACAAAGCCCAATAAATCCCTTTTCTTTCAAAGCAAGTTGTTTACAGATGATATACCAACATGCACACTGTTTGCAAAAAGTAGAATATGTCCTTGTTATGTTTTGGATTAGATGTCAGTTTGAGAGAAACTCCCTCTGGAGGCAACACAGGGATTTTAGACTTTACAGAACCCTTTACATGCACACTATATAACACTACAGAAAAGGGGCAACCTCGAAAAGCATAATAGGGCCCCTTCAAAGGGTACTCGTGTTGCCTTAAATAAGTCATACGTTAAATTAATTATGTAAAACACATAAAAACTACAATTCTTTACGTGTATTGACAACCCTAGGTTACATGAATCCAAGTACATTCAAACATCAACAAGTCTATTAGCCTCATTTGACTCCTGTTATCTTGCCATTTTCTCTCTGCAGCTTGTTTTTATTTCACTGAACCTGTGCAATAACAAGTATGAATCAGCAAAAAAAAATGCAGCAACAACCATAACATTTAGATAAAAGAATGGCAAACCATCTCCCCAAATGAACCTTATCGCATTGCTCATGCACACCGCAGGGATCGCTGCTAACGACCGCAACTATTCTTGCTTCAATTGTTCCTCCGGGTTCAATTTGTACATTTCATTTGTTCTTTTTCTCTATCTTGAAGCACTTATCATCTTTAGAGCATCGCGTTTTGCTGCTTAGTGGACTCTCCGTGGAATACACAGTCAATCACTGGCATGCTTTCCTGTTATCGGGGATGTTTGAGGTGGTTTTCTCTAAGCTCTTGTATCTCCTTAAATTCACTTCATAAAAGTGGATTACAGAACGCTTTCTCTGCTTTATTAATGCTTGAATAGGGATCTCTCCTGTAATAACATCAGCAGAAATGTGTGTTTATTATGGTGAAACTCAGAAGGGCCAGTAAAAAGGAAACGTGAGCTCCAATCTGGTGTCCGATGTCGCAAATCATCGTCAGAACAATATTTTGTTTCCACGTGGTCTGCAGACAGTCTGGTATAAATAACCCGTCCGTGAGTTATCTCCATTTAAGGTGGCTGGATGAAAACTGTGGAAAAAGTAAGAGACAGATTATCATCCAAAGCGGTGTGACCTCTGGCGGAGTGCCTCTCTCACTATCTAACTGCCTTTAACTTTATTTGGCTGTCGACTTGAAAGAGTCTTGCTGGGCTGGCTGCGACTGTGAACACACACACACACACACACACACACACGCACGCACGCACGCACGCACGCACGCACGCACGCACGCACGCGCGCACGCGCGCGCGCACACACACACCCCCTTACACAGAGATATCCTCCCATATGGCATCATTTAAAACTCCTGGCAACTAATGCGTGTGTTTATCAGCACAACAAAGGACTGCAATGGAAAAAAGAAATAAGGTTCCCGTTCAATTTATCAAACATGCTAACAATTCATTCCATGGTTATTATTGCAGCGATACAGGTCACTATACAGTAGGTCGTGTTTGGACAGGGCACTGGTTTATATTTAGCCCACATTGTGAACACTTGTCCCTGTCCAAAGCCTTGATAGCGAACCAACCGTCGCTCCCATTTGATACGTGTATCGTGTTAGGTGCTTCAAGCTTATCCTCTGATAAGGAATTACTGCTCCTGTTATGAATTATTAAGTGGATTAGTCTTATAAAAAAGCCTACAAATAGTGTAGCTGCCTTTTATAGCAACACATGAGAGGACAATCCTTGATCCCTGCCACTGAAAATACTTTGGATGGGGGCATCATATTCATATTGGCAGGGAAATAATCACCTGAAGTTTTCATTTTTACATTTAAAGGGCTATCCCTTAAAAGGTTGTCAGGCAGAGGATCCTAAGATTTTAAATTGCGTAAAATAAAATGTAGGCGGCTCGTGTACTAAAGCTGAGTTCTTACTGTAGTCCCCTCCCCTTTCCAATGTATCTGTCATATACAGTAAAGGACCAAAAATAACCATTAAAGCATATTAGCTATATGTTTTACGTCATTTTGGAATAGAAAAGTGTACGTTCGGTTTGAAGCAGGATTATTCACACATTTAAAAAACCTGTCTTATTTAGAGTTTATTTTACCCCTGCTTTACACGCAGGTCGAGATCTTATTAGCACGGTATGTGAAACAGCAGAGTAAAGACCTCGGCCTTGTTCTATGTATAGTGCGAGGGTGCATAACACCTTCCCTTTTTGGACTTAGTATTCCCTGCAATTCCTGTTATTCACGCTGCCTGCCAATGAGTCCACACTTCTGGGACGTGGCTCTGACCTGCAGAACAACAAACTGTGTGTGTGTGTGTGTGCGAGTGTGTGGGTGTGTGTGAGATTCTTGGGTGGTGAGGAGTTGAAGGCAGTCATGGAGGAGGTAATGTTGACGGTGATGGTAATGACTGTGAGCAGGAATAGCTCCGTTCTTCGGGGCAGACGGATGAGTTATTGCACAAACTCCGAGGCACGTGTAGCGCTCCCAAACAATACGATCAAATTCTAACACACACGCACACGCATGCTTGTTCCCTCTGTAATGGTGACCCGCTTTAGAGTTCAGTGGTGTTTGAACTCAGCTCTCATAATAACGATGAAAAACGGCCTTTACGGCATATGGCCTCTTCCCTTGGTGTGTGTGAGGGCAGTCCAGTATGTGTTCTATTTAACCGTCATCGTTTCCTTCCCCTCCCACTCCTCCCTTTTCCCGTTCTCCGCCTGCGTCCAAGCTCGATACTCGCTGAGGGAAAATGGGAAACAATCAACGGCAGATTGCCACGCTGCCTCTGCCCACCGCACACAAGTGGAAGGGGAAGTGGCGCGCTCTCCCAGGGCGCTCGCTGGCGGTTAGCGAACAGCCGCTCGCTGATGGATGCGAGGCAGAAATGATACACGCTGATAGCACCGTGTCTGTTTCAGTCCCCTGAAAGATAGATTGAGATTGCATCACGAGTCGGAGGGAGGTGCCTTTTTGCATCTGGCAGCAACATGTATTCACGGAACCACTCACGGTTGACTGTAACGTAGTTTAAAGTACTCCTGGAAATAGCCCGGGAAGACAAGCAGTCACAATAATGCATGACTGCTGCCAACTTACTTGTAGCAGTGGTGCAATGTGCAAAGCAGACATACTGTTGTTTCTCTATTTGCAACGTAATGAAGTGAGAAAATAACTCTGGCAAACTGGCTCTCCAGGTTAAGAGTGGTCCAGCATCAAATCTGTTAGCAGCAATGATGAGCATCAACATTGTTTGCAGGGCCAGGAGTTGCCACGTCAGCACCCACCTAATGGAGAGGTGCAGCACAAATTGACAGACTGACGGGGCAAAGGTTGACAAAGTCAGCGTACAGGTGTGTGTGAGCCGCATGGAGCGAGGTGGGTTTTTCCTGCTGATTGGCAATTTAATGTCCGGTTTTGTCGAGCTCTGCTGTTCCACACCAGGTCGTTTTTTTCTGGAGTCTCCGAGCTAACGACTCTCACCGTCTGCCTGTTTCCCCATATTGCGTCGGATAAATCTGCCTGCCTGACAGGGCCGTTGTAATGAGGTGATATGTGTATTGGCTGTATTCACAGGTAAAGGCATGGCAGATTGTGTTTGCCACTATGTGAGCTTTCATGAGGGTATAAAACATGATCACATGTGACAGATTACAAACCTTTTCATTATGTCGCCTTCTGAGGGATTCAGCCTGCTTCTTACCTTCTTAATTATACATCAATGAACCCAGAGTGAGTCCCCCTTCCTCTCTAACCGCTGACAGGTAGCACCTGTCCTGCCCGCTATGGCCAGATGGACAATGCCCCAGTGCACCTGCCCCTCTTGGTGGCACTAAACCTGCTTCGAGCCAAGCCTCAGTGCTGGCACCTGAACATGCACACACACAGTTGGAGCCCTTGGATACCCCCTCTCTCAACTTGGCATGACTTAGTCTGGCATATAGAGTATAGCATTTGCAATCATAAACAGTAAATCAAGAGAAATGGCAATGGCTTGGCTTGTTCAACCAGAGGAGGAGATTATATTAGCCGGAAACTATTTTTGATTGGTTTTCATTTTTGTACCCTGAACATAACATTTAGAAATCAATGGAAGTCGGTAAAGATTAATAATTTTGCCTTCACAGTTTAAACGACAACCATTTCAGAAGATGTCTGAAATATAGCTTCCCAAAAAAACAATTCAATCGCCTCTTATATATGTGGTAAATATGACTTGGAAAATATGCTTATTTGCTCTATTGCGAAGAGTTAGGGTGAAGTTAATTTCCTCTGTCATTTGTGTAATGAAAGGTGGCTGTAACAATGCTTTTCAGGCAGTATGTAGCCTGGTAGTCGAAATCCAGGGCAAACAAACCCCATGCACTCATCACTGCTCTATATGTTAACAGCTGAAGGCCTCTCTCCCCTACATTGTGACAGCTGGACAGTAAAAGACAGTTAAGTAAGTCACTCAAACTGTGGAACAGTAAAAGTGTGTGTTGCGAGGGGGGTAGGATACTCAGAAATGGTCCCCGCACAGACAGGTGGCGAGCAAAAACAGCAGCGGTAAAACAGAAATAAGAACTTTGCAAGAGTCGTTCCAATATCCCGGCGAGAGCAGGGGGCCCCTGGAGTAAAGGCAGTAACACCTGTGTTTACTGCGGCTTCAAATGGAGCCCAGGATAAAGAGAGAGAACAATATTAACAGAGAGGCAAACCTGGCACCGAACGGGCAGAAAGCTGGTCACACAAACTCCCTCGTTCCAGTGGGAGTGCGTTTGATTCGCCTCTCCCATCACCCCTCTTTAGACCAAGCCTTTGATAAGCCTCCCCTGTTCCCCCATGGGGATCTGGCAGGGTCTATATGTGATGTGATGTGATGTGAGCTGCCTATCTATGGCCAAACTGCACCGCCGGGCCCTGACGCACATTGGAAAAGAAGGCTATAGGGAAATTCATCTCGCAGCTCCATGTCAGTCAATTGAAGTTTTTTCCACAAAATGGGCATTCACTGAGATGAAAATAATGCTTAATATCTTAATTAACTTTCACTGTTTTGCACCTGCTGTACCCTCACTTGTGACTCACAGGACACTCAAAAATAGCCTCGACTTAATCAAGAAAATACATCTTCAAGCCAGGCCCTTCTGTGAAAATATCGCAAATAAAAATAATGTTTTCAGTCCAAGTGAGTCACATCCCCCCTTCCACCCCTCCTCCTGTCCTCCCCTCAGTCTCAGACAGAGGTCATCAAGGTGTTGTGCTTTCCAAAGCAGAAGAGGTGGGAAGCCTTGCACCTGCTCTCACATATTCTCAGTACCCTTCCCAATTTTTATTTATTTGCTTTATTTATTATTCGTTATTATGTGAATGCCCCCGCATGGCAACATCCTTTCATACAAGGCCAAGGTTATTGCGATCGCTACATGTGTATCGCTGTATGAGTCGTGTTATTAAAGCGTGGTCACTTGATCAGTTTGTCCCAGACCTGATCTGAATTTGCATTGTTGTTTATTTCCAATATTACATTTTCCTATTAGCCTACTGTCTCTTAGGGATACAAATCTACACTCTTTGATGCGTATTTCCCTTTCTGATCCCACTCTAAGAAAGAGAAACGGTAGCAAAGAAGCCGGGAATGAAAGGAAAGAGCACTTGTTATGTCATGTGTGCGGAGGAAGGAGACAGCTTCCCCTGATCGCCGCCCTCCTCGCACCGGTGACAAGGAGGCGAAAAGTGCCTCCATATTGGGGCGGATGGCTGCACCGATTGCCTTTTTGTCCTGTGACAGATACACTCTACATGTGTCACAGCCGCGGACCCGTCACCTTGCGACGGCAGAGCAGAGAAGGTGAGATACGGAGAAGGAACAGCGGAGAGGAAAGCAACAAGGGCGCTACCCCCGACAACGCTGTCAGCGTGTTTATCACCGCGCATTAAAATAGACATCGGACGCCCTTCTTGTTGTCTCTTCCCGCAAAGCTCCATTGTTTCTGGAGGAGGGAGATGTCTAAGACCTGCCTTGCTAAGTGCTTACAGAGCACCACTCACTGCCACTGCAAAGTGCCACAGCTGCAGCAGGAACCGGGCTCTAACATAGTGATTTATGTGGCTGCAGCGGGCCCTTACGTCTTAGAAAGATATATTATTATATTTCCCATACAAACCTGCAATCATTGAGCTTCAATTGCATCCGGTTCTCCTTGTCATTTTCCAGACAAACTGCAAGTAAAGGGCTCATTAAACCTTTTAGTTAGAGAAAAAGATTGACATTTTGAATCGTACGTTTATTGGCTTTAATGGAGAGATAACTGAGAGTTAGAATTAGCTTAGCATAACAACTGGAAACAGGGACACAGCGAGTCTGGTCATAAGGTCAAAAAATGGATTTGCACATAACCTTCTATAGAATTGCAGCTTATTTCCACTACAATCAAACAAGATACAAGATATCATATATCATTTGATGCTGTATACATTATGCTCTCCGCCCTTGCATATTTCTTATCATCTAAAGGCAGCTACATATTTAAAAAGGCTAGATGCCAAATGTGTAAAGATCAGTTATCACATCTGGTTTGTTAAGTTGTGTAGAGGGTCTATATTTTTGGCAGTACCTTCTTACCACTGTCCTCACTGTTGAATGAAACATTAAAAAAGCTCTTGATGTCTGGGATGGTTCGAACTTCCGCTCTGACCTGCTTAGACTTAACATGCCACGGTCACCGCCTGTCGGCCCTGAGGGGATTTCGTCTTGGATGTTAAAAACTTGTGTGGAATGCTAAAACGGGCCCAAAGTCTTATGCTGTGTGTCCACATTTTAGATGGACTGCCCTCTGTACTCTCGGGTGTTGCACTAAGACGATCTAAGCTCCTTTGCCTTTGATTTGGCATCTGTCTAGACGCATTAAATCCCCCTCAAATGGTTAATAAGTTATATGTTTATACTGTTGTAGGATCCAGTCTTAAAAGGTGTGCTTTATGCCCAAACAATGCATTTAATATGTGTGGTCTTGTTCATTCTGGCAGAGTAGGCATCTCTTTTTAATGCACTTTATTAAATATTCAACACTTATAAGAATGTATTATCCGAACAAAGAAAAGGTTCAATCCCTCGGAGTAAGTGTCAATCCTTTTCTTTCCAAGCAACAAACTGTTAAATGTGGCTTGTGTTTTAAAATGTTAAACGATTCCTCAATAATGCACAGGGATCATGTAACAGGTCGACTTTCAAACACATGCTAGTGATTGAATCTTATCCTAGCCTTCCCGCTTGTGTCAGCCATTTTGCCTTTTTATAAAGTGCTAGAATCAGGCGTAACAGCCTGTTAATAAAATCTTTTTAAACGTCAGAATCAAAGCTAAAGGATGCAGGGTTCGGGTTGGAGTAGCATACCAGTCAATGCGCCTCTGCCCTGCGTTCTCTCCATTAATACTCTTACGTATAATTCTTAGGCTATTGAATAGATTGGTCTGCAGGTTAATTGGACTTTTAGCTACTGGAAGCGTTTCCTTACAACATCAGAAATAACCTCTCTCACAGTCCAAGCACGCGTGAATGTTGTGTACAAACCAGGCATTCGCTAGAAAGGAGGAGACGCAGTGGGGGGCACCCGGTAGACTATCTCTGCTATGCGAGGAGCCTTCGGGCTACTGTCAGGGTCAAGGTATTTTTAACTACGCATGCATACACTCAACACGAACCGCTCTGTACCACCTGCTGGACCCTTTCAGCTGTTGAACAACTGAAAGGGGGAGGGGGAGTAGGCACCAAGGAATGAGTCTTTTATGTGATTGTATCTATTTTATACTGCCACTAGTGTATACAAACAACATTATACACACGTTTAACTAGGAAAAAAAGGACTTTACAGAGAAGGAGAGGCTTGTTTATTTGGTTCGAGAGAGCCAGAAGTGGTGCTAGATCAATACTTGGCAGATATTGATGTTGCTGTAGTGGTTATTTTTTCCTTGATCCTTTTGGCTGTAGACATTCCTCCAATAGGTGAGGGCATGGTGGTAGTCTCTCAATATTCTCTCCCCCACTCTGGCCGCAGCTGCTCTCATAAACCAAGGTTCATATTGCAGCAGCTGGGCCCACCTCTATACAAGACTAATTGTAACACGATTTCCCCCTCTGCTCCGGAGCCAATTTGTGGAGCAACAGGAAGGCCAAGTAATCAATTTCTAAATTTTGAAGTGAAGTTTTTGAAATGTTGATTTGATTTGGGGCCGCATCGATTCAGTTCAAGGTTATTGTTTTTTTTCTTTTTATTCACAACTCTCCTTTCAAGATGGATTGGAAGTTTAGGGCATCTCGCTGCACAGAACAGTATTTCTACCCTGCTCCTAAGCGATAGAAAGAGTACAATCTGAGCTGCTTTTGTCCTTGTGTCCTTTTTATGACAATTGCACTGAGCACCAAGGACTGAGAGCAAACAAGTTTTGTAGCAACAACACGGGCTAAATCAAAATGAGTTCACACCAAGGTTACATACACTGAGGACACAAAATACTAAGCTCCTAACGACAAACAGCAACTTTGCCCATTGTGAAGACTAAGGCAGGCCGACCCTCGAAAGTTTCTTTCGTTGCCCAGTAACTGCACAAAATTGACAAACAACGGCAAAGGAGATTTGGGTGTCCGTGTGTGTGCCAGTCCAATTTTAACTTTCCACTGACGTTCATGAACTGGACATGACAGGCCATTTTGAAATCCACTCGACACTCTAATTTTGGATGAGGTGTGGAGTTGAGGGTTAGACTAATCCATTGGTCTGCTGATAAACAGCATGTGGCCGATAATGACTCTCTTTAAAGGGATAGTCCAACCTTAGTATACTTTTGAATAACAGACATCTGGGGTGTAAAAAAAGAAGGAAAGCCTAGGTGGACATTTGACATTTTGATACATTATATATTATTATTATTATTATTATACATTATATACTTTTATGCACCAGTTTATGTTGGAAATGCATTTTTTCAATTCTAAGGAAATCACAAAATTCAGGCAGCAGGTGACATTTCACAATTATAAGGATCATTTTGAATTTTGTTAGGTAGAGGAGAAAAATTGTATAAAAATTCATACTTTTCAATACTGTTATACAATTGCTCACTATGTTACAAACAGTCATTACTTTGCAAAAGTATTACCTCTTTCTTGGCTTTATCTTCGCTTAAAGCCAAACATAGTGGTTATAGTTTGACATGAAATGACAGCTGTAATCGGCACAACTAAATTAATCCCCATTGAAAAGGCTGTATTAGCGAAACCTTGATAGAGGGCTTACACACATACTTTGATGATGTGCCAGCCAAGCTCACATAAGAAAAGACGCTCTTCTCTAGTCAGCACCATCCAGACTGATGTGATGTGACAAGGACAAACCTAATGCGGCTGTTTCATTGACTCCGCACGTCTATTGTTTCAGTCTATTACAGATATCTCGTCTGGCAGGGATCGGATTGTGTTGCCGGCACCTGCGTCCACATCAGAATCAAACAGTGGCTGGTTTGAATTGCTGGATGATTTCCAATCCAGCTGTTAGTTTGGAGGCTCGTGGGAGGGAAGGTTGAACAGCTACAATCATGGCTTTTACGGCTCTAGACTTTCTGCAGTTTCTGTCCATGAAACTGCTTGTAAAACTGCATTCTTGACCCTATAACAGGCTATTTTATCAAGACATCAAATAATAGATTTTCATTTTTAGCCCTAATAAGGTTGAACTTGTTTTCGGCTGTTGGAAAAGGTCCTATCAAAAGAAAATGCTGCTGTTTTTCTTATCTTTTTTCAATCTTCCATCCCTCAATGAAATTCCCTTTTTATGATATTGTTTGTTGATGGAGCTCTTTGTGTGGGGTTGGCATTGGTATTTTTTTTCCCTGCCGCTGGCTTTATGGAGCCAACATTTTCTACCGCTCCAGGCTGTTTACTTGGCTGTTTTTGATCAAAAGCCCCTCCATTTTACCCATTCAAGACACTCTTGTAAGATTTCCAGCAGCAGACTCCCACCTAATATCAAATCATAGACTATCAACTGTTGTGCTTAGCAAATATGATGAGTCTGCTAAACAAAACAGTTGGATTTTCAAAGTATTTTCTACGTTTTATAAAAGAGCATACTAGTTATGTAATTAAAATGAGTGTGAAGGTTTCTTTTAGACTTAGGGAAGAAAGCCCCGGGATGTGATATGACCACAAGGCTTAATTCACAGCACCATTTTAAACAATTTGCTATATGTTGAGTCTTATGATGATTTGATTTAAGGCCTTTTTTTCAACTGCTAATAATACAGTTTGTCTTCATCCTTTTTCGGATCTAATTCCTGCCAATACCGCTGAATTTACCAAGACCTGCCCACAACAAAACTCAGCACCATCTAGTGGACTTAGAAGGCAACCTTTACCAAAAAGTTTAAATTTTCTTGCTTATTATTTGTATAATAAATTATCAATACTTGGAGTCCAACAATATATTGACTTGCAACACGTTGTAACCCAATGCTGAATCACATATGTCCAACACCCCTACCAATGGAGCATTGTTTCCAAATGCAAGGGATGCTAAGGCATTAGCTAGTCACACTAAAAAAAACATTTTTAGTGTGACCAAAAACATGAGAAAATAGACTACGCCATATAAGTCTTTGTAAACTGCGTATTTGCTGTGATACAAGAGCAATCCAAAGGATGTCGCTTATCAGTTGGTTAGTTTCTGATGCAGTTAACAATGACTAAGTCCTATACATATATTTAGATTCATGGAACACCCTTGACCTCAGTGTTTGCAATCATTCAGAGGGGACCTTCCTAATTTAAATAAAAAATTAAGGGTCAACGAATATCATTGTAGAGCCCTTATTCTCTGTGAGTAAAGCACTGACCCTCCAAACAACTTAAAAGATCTGTTGCTTTTCCCTAAGCATGTATATTCCACCATGTCAGCAAAGTATAGATGGCTGTTACCTACATGACTTCCCATAGTTGTATTTCATGCAAAGTTGACTGTCATTGAAAGTTGCGGGAAGCTCTAGAGTGAGTGCTCCTTGTATTCTTACTCAACGTTAATTATCCTTGAAGCATATCTTGGTCAGTGTGTTTGTCCTTTGCAGCCTTATTATATCCCCCCTCCCTCTATACAAGTTAGGGACACCATACTTTTACTCTCCACAGTAATCCAATTATTTTCCTTTTTGCGGTCAAAGCAGCAAGACTCATCGCCTCTTTTTTTCCCCAGTGGGAAATGACGTGACATCACTCATGTCTATTGCTATTGTCTTTGTCTGCTACGCTGTGAGGGAGATCAGGTGAGGACAGTGATGAGGTTAGCAGGGATATCATGTCCAGAACTGATACCTGGGTACTCATTTGGTGCCAATTTCAGAAAATGTAATGGTACTCTTATTTATAATGTACCGCAGTTACTGTAGGCACTCTGTAGCTCAAGGGTTAGGATGTCCCGTTGTCCCTGGGACTCTAGAAAATGTGTTTTGGATAATCAGAGATCCTTCCCGCGACAAAAGGGATTTATCGCTTAGCGACTGACCAACTGAACTTAGTGCCAATATGTTATGTCAGAAAAAAACCTTAAAGACTAATTGTAAAATGCCTAACAGTTTAATTGTAAAATGCCTTATTGTATCACGTAAATGCGTGTGGATATTGGCAGAAAAAAAGCTAGCTAATGCTAGCTGTCAGCAAAGTCATACTTAAATAATGGAACAGCTGCATGAGGAGGTTCCATTGAGTTACATTATGATGCGTTCAAGAACTATTTCGTAAAAAAACGATACGTGCTGATGGTGATTTATGATTTGATCATGCTGTGTTCAAACATGATCATGTAACATTTAGTTTTTGGCAAGAAAAACTTAAAACTAGCTCTAATTAGCCAAACATTGCTTAATGTAATCTACTAATGCAAAGGTTTTTCTATGAATCAAAGCTAATATCATTTATTTGGTATCGAATCTTGTGTTGGTATTGATATTATCTACTAAACACCTGAAATAGTGACATCCCTTTCCAATGGTGTCAGTTTGCTCTATTGCAAACACCTTAATCCTGTCAGAGCGTTCTGCCTGCATCTGATCAAAGGCGGCTAAAGCACGAGGCACAGTTTGGGAGGTATAAGCTTTTTATAGGCACGTAGGTGTTCATGCTTTGTGCATTTGTCTGAGAAAAGTCATCGGGGCACGCTGCTATGCGTGTTATTTGTTTTCCAGCTCTCGTGCATGTGTTTCCGCACAATGCCAGTCGAGGTCGGGTCACGCCGGGGGGACAGGCACCGGCTCATTTTGTATCCCTCTGCTGCGTGCCTCAGTCAGGGGAGGCTTTGTCACCAGCTATCTGCCTGCCAGCGCAGGGTATTGTTATTCTAAAGTACAGGCGAGTTAACATTTCTCTTGTCACCGCTACATCTCCCCCACAACACACCAGGAAGAAGAAATAACAGGAGAGAAGAGACGCTCCTTTGCCCTTTCCTCCTTTTCTCTGCCTTTGTCCCCAGCTGACTCTTCTCCTCCTGGGGAAAACATATCCCTTTCTTTATCTTATTCTGCATGTTATCTTTTTAATAAAACACCAGTGCTCCTTTTAATAAAGCAGTGGTTAAACATTGATGCTCCATCGTCTTGGTTAAAAATAGAGCCATGTTTGATCGTTTGGTTGAGGGCCACAGCAGATTTGACAGGCAGGTGTTTTTTAGCCATGTTTATTTTTCCGCTAAGCATGTACGGTTTAGCCTCCTGCTGAGAATCTCCTGTAAGCAAAGTGGAACACAAAAAAATCTCCTATCAGCCCGGCTCAGCTCTCTCTCATAATTAATACCTGTATTCATCAGCCAACGTGGTATTTACAAATGGAGTGATGAATGCCGTTGATGAGCTGGATTCCTACTGAGCAATTGCGCCATTACCTCGGGGCGATTATCTTTAGCATGAGTGTCCCCCTCGGAACTTTTTTTTTTGACTTGACGACATGGCTTTCCGTGCCCATATTCCTGAGATTTATTTACCCCGCGAGAGGCTGCCAGGCTCAATCGCCCTGCAGTAAAGTCTTTTATGCGCTACGCTGTTCGATTGGGAGCAGCTCGTAACTCAGGCGGTCTATCAAAATCAATGGGTAGCGTGTTGAGCGCTGATTTAGGGTGGTAATTAGAGATGTTAATTGTTTTCATTACTCAGGGCCGGGGGTGAGCGGCTCCAAATAGAAAGGGGGTACTGGCTCTTCTGGGCCTGATTGGGGGGTTTTATCACTCAGGGACGTTGAATGACCTCCCTTTGACACTCACAGATGGTATCTCCAATCCTATGATGTCCACCATAGAAGAAGAATCTTTGACCTGTGCATAACCTTTGGCACAAGAAGGTTACATTTAAATAATTGGCTCTATAGTAGACATTAATTGCAGCAGAAGGAGGAAATATAGTACATAATAGCTCCTGACACTTACCTCTACCTATTTAAACATTATTTATGACAGCACATCAAAACTAAATGATCTTAGAAAGCTGTAACTGTCATGTTTAGAATGCTGCAAAAGGTAGAATATTCTGTCCTGGCTGTAAATATGTTTAAGCGATGAATAAATGGAATGAACTGCAGTGAATAGGTATCGGTTTCTGCTCGGCGGGGGGTTGCAGCTTCTATTGAATGGGAGCACTTTGAATATTTTCTATGGTCTATTCAAATGTAAAAAACCTGAAACGGTTCATTTCTAGATGAGCTATTAGTTGAAAAAAAAAACCAGCAGCACTTGTACACATGAATGTCAATCCAACATTGATATGATGATTGTACCTTATGCAACAATGCTGAATAGCAAACGTCCTTGGATGATTGAATTGAAGCGCTTTCATTAACAGGGTGTTTGGTTTTTGTTATACAGTTTGGAAACAGTATACAAAATAGAGCAATTTGTTTATTTGAAAAGGTTATTTGGAGTAATTAACACCCTGGGAAGACTTGCTGATGAAGGCCGCAACTTGCAACTTATTTTCTATCAAAAGTAGACAAACCTTGATCTAGGGCTGCTCAATTAATCATATTTGAATCGCAATTACGATTTTGGCTTGCAACGATTATGAAAACAACATAATCGAATTATTATTATTTAAATTTATTTTTAAAAAAAAATGTTTTCCAGTTGAATTATACTTAAAGTTCAGGGTAATCAACTGTTCAATTTTTTTTTTTCAATAAATTGATGTTTTCAGGTAAATGGATAATCATTTTTAATAATCGTAATATCAATTATTGACCCAAATAATCGAGATTATGATTTTTGCCATAATCAAGCAGCCCTACCTTGATCTATAATTTTCATTTACAAAAAAAGATTGATGTCATTGTTTAGGCAGTACAAAAAGAAACAAACAAAGGTTTGAAATGTAAATCTTCAAAAACTTGAAAAAATTATTGAAATTCTAATTAAAAAGTAACATTTGTTGTCCACTACAAAACAAGTACATGTTTACAAGCCCATAAAAATGTGAAACATAAGTTCTGCATATTAAACACGGAAAAAAGTGCATCATAATAAATGAACACAAAAATAATGAAGGCTTACTAATACTCCCTGTGCTTTAACTTTTACCTTACAGACAACAAAAAGTGCATCCAACCCATTTAAGGCATTCTCTAAATTAAGAAATGATTATAAGGGAAACCCAGGTTCTGGAACATTTTCTCTGTTTTTCTTGAGATAGAGCTACTACAGAGTGTGAGTTATTATTTTGTTCTCACAGATATCAGTAACACCTTATTTGTGAGTACAGCCCGGAGGTACACTCTCCTTTCGCCACATTTCACACTCTGCTGCCCATTCTTATCCTCTCAGAATAATGAGCTCAATGCTTATCTGTAAGTGACGCTTTTATTGGCCGAATTAGTCTCAGATGTTACTATCTTTGGCCATGGAAGTACGATTTCAGTGAACGTTTATGCGTAGAAAACCCCTCCTCACTCCAATTGAGATGTTTTCCCCTTTCTGCTTTTCCACTCGTCATTCCTCCATGGCCTTCAAAGGAAAATAATCAGCTATCTGTCCATTTTAAATGAGCTTCTTGAAACTGGACGTTTTTTTGTACAAAAGTTTTTTCTTGTGCTATGTGAAGTTTTCTTGTGTGACACCACTCGCCCTCTGCTTCTCGTATGATCAAACATTTTTGTTTTACGCTTGGACTAAAGGGGGTACAGAAAGCTTTCCACTATGTGTTCTTCTTTCTCGCACTCCTTATCCATGCATAAGATAAAACAAATCTTCCCGCGGAACATCATATAGCAGTTAGCTGATCCGTCTGAAGGCGTTCGGCCGTGCATCAGCGATGGCAAATTGTATTCGGGAGAAAGGTAGGTATTCGATAACCCCCCACGTAATGGCGTAATGCCTGTAATTATGACAGCTGATGATGGACATGAAGTAAACGTAGCCAACACATCAAAACACACAAACACTGGCGCCCGCTGTGCCATCTCATCTAAGTCGAGGCAGTCTCCAGAAATAGCTCTGATTGTGGCCCTGAATAATTCAATGTCATTTCTTCCCCTCCTTCCAAAAGGACTGTGGGAGCAATTGATGAGAGCGGATGAATATTTAATGCCTCTGAGTCTCTTGGACAAGCCGGGGCCTGGGATGACAAGCTCTGAGAAATCAAACAAAGAAGAGGAGAATGAGAAAAAGGAGGTTGCGTAGTGAGGGGTAGCGCAAACACTGAGAGGAAGATCCGAGTTAAAACTACATCTAAAAGCATCCACTTCCTCTATCGCCTTTAACTGGCCATATTGCAGCGCCTGCTTCAAAGTTAAACAGAAGTGTTTGATTGCCCTTGTGAGAAACTTTTATTCCCCCCCCCTCGGTGTCACATTCGTTATTAACTGATGGATGTTTTATAAATGCATTAAATGTTTTCCAGACAAGGCTTTTCTGCGGGGGTTCGAGGAAACAGTTTCTTCACCTCTATTCCACTTCAAACATATAGGGTTAATTTCCCGGGAGATACTAAACTATGCGATATAGAGAGATGCAATTCTGCAGTGATAGAAGATGGACCGTCACGGTTTCCAGAGTGATATGACCCCAAATGATCAGTGTGGCGCTTCTATTGAGGTCAAATCTGATTTATTTTCCTTGTATACATAGTCTATTATGTCAGCAGTAATCTCAGGGTGTGGAAAACAAACATACCTATTTTACTCTTCAAAAATGTTGGTAAAATAAGACAGTTTTTAGTTAGTTTAATAGGAATAACCGGACTCTTTACTTATAGGAAGGGAAAATCAATCGCCTCGTCATAAGGAAACTCAACCATGTCCAAACATTTGTGAAAACATTTACAAAATAACTTTTTAATATCAGTTCTATTTGTTCGCTCATTGTACTTTAAAAGCAACTCGTGTTATCCTAAATGCCAAATTCAAAAACATTGTGTCACATCATGAATCAATGCATTTTATTAAGAATGTTGTCAATTATTGTGTTTCCATTAACTTTACATAAATTGTAACTGTTGCACACTTAATAAGATGATAGATTTTATTAAAGGAGCTGAATGTCAGCGATACAATCAAGTGAATTATAACCTGCTTTGACCCATTTAGGTTACTTATACATGCCACTTTACTTAAAGGTCCCATGTCATGCTTTCCTGGTTATTACCCGTCCCCTTGTGTGTTATGTAGCTTTTTATGCATGGAAACGGTCTGCAGAGTCACAAGCCCTCAAAGTACACCCTGTAGCGAGTAAAACTCTAACACAGAAAAGACCTGTCTATGCTGCCCCAGAACGCCTCGTTGGAGATTTCTCTTTTTCCATTGTTTACTTCTTGGGTATAGTGACGTATTTCGGGTATAGTGACGTTTGGACCAATCTGCGGACTTCCTCACACACACACACACACTCGGCGGGACGTTGCGAGGCTTCGCTGCTGCGAGGAGCGGACAGTGTAAGCTGGCTCACTGGTGTGGGGTCGGCGAGACAGCGAGACACCGCGGAACTCAGCCTGACCACACACACAAACTCCCAGCCAGGCTGCGGGTGTGTGTGTGTGCCCATGCTGAGTTCCTCGCTGTCTCGCAGACGGCCACTGGGCTCACAGGGAGGGGGGGGCGGCAGGAGCTCCAACAAGCCGTTTAGGACAGAGTGAATACACATACTTTAAAGAGTTGATGTATGAGAAACCAATGTGAGTTTGGAAGATTTCACAGTATAAATGTATTTTAGTAGACCCCAACAATGGAATTATGATCAGTAGAAATGGCCATGACATGGGACCTTTAAAAAAAAAAAAAACTGATTTTAAATGCCAAGCAAGGAGAACTTCTCATTTCTCAATTGTAGTAGTAGCTGTTGCATTATGGGAAGTGTAGGATCAAGCAATAATGTACGAAAACTAGACTAAAACTTTGGATACCTCAGTCTCTTCCTTCAAAGAGACAGAAATGTTTCCATACTTTCCCACAAATGTAATAGACCAAATTACTTATCTAGAGAATAATCCTTAGTTATAGCCCTATTTACAATTTAAAAATGTTATCCAATGTCATTTGCTCAGAAAATATAAACATGCCACATCCTGCTTTAAACAGCTGTGACTATGATTGATTGATGTTCAAAAGGTTTAACAGCATACATTGTTTTTTGATTTTAGAAACTTAAATTCATTTTGTTGCCTTCCCCATAGAACGCCTTAAAAAAGAGGCGAGAGCTGATATTAAATATTCTGTCGTCAGAGTGTTGATATTCATGTATATTCACTGCAGAGAACACTTTTTGAAAATGAACAATCACAGACGGAAAAGGTCACCGTTGTGCTGAAGTAGTGCATTATGAGAGTGGAATAATTGCTTTTTCTCACATTAGTTCCTGTTGTAATGAAATCTTGGCAGTGCACGACACTGAATGACAGATTACGCCACGGTTCAATCACGCAAGTGTGGGTGTTGGGTTGGGGGGGACGGGGGTCAATTGGCTTTTGTTGGAAAAAAGTGCGTCTCGCATAAGTCTCCGCATAAATCATCTGTATCATTTTCCGTCCTTTTAACTAACGGCGCCACTCTCATCAAGGGTTTGTGTCATTGCACTCTAATTGTTTTGCAGTGAGAGCTATTTTTGCTGAATAGAGCTTAATGATTTGTAACACGGCATGGTAAAAGATGTGGTGGTGCGGGGGTATGGAGCGGCCTTCTTGTTCTTGCACCAGTGCATTCAAACACCATTTTCTGGGCGGCGCTCGGACCTTGGAAACCTAACTGTGTTAATCATGGTTTATATGTGGGAGACATCAAAACCTCCCTGTTCTTCCTTGTCTCACCCGCTGGGTTATACACACACATCTCTCAAGGGCACCTTCACCGTAACCCCTTCATTTATCTTCCGGTGTTTCTCTATTGGAAAGATGAATCACTGTGTTTGAAATGGACATTTTTACAGGAAGTAGACAACTCCTCATGCATGTATGTTGACTAAGGCACTATATCCTCTTATTGACTGGTCCTTGCATATTTAAAACATCACATCAGGGAGACCTAATACTTCATTGGGGCCCAGAGGCTTTCAGTGCAAGAAACTATCTGTATGCCCCCTGCCTGCAAGTGGATTTTCCAAAAACCTCCACTCTTTTAAGGGCAAAGCTCCGTGCCGCCACGTTTCAATCCCGGATAAAAAGAGCAGTCAAGTCGAGAGAGGTCTGCCTGTTGGTCTCCAGACAGGAAAAAGGAGACAGTGTAGCACAATGAAAAGGTGAGCTGAATAGGTAATTACTTTTCTTTCCTTACCTGCTGGAAACCGTATAACCCTCTTGTGGGTTTCATTTTGAGGATATCTTTTGCTGACTTTTAGGAGATTTAATTATATGGTAAGGGGATGTGACACGTCCTGCTCGTGAGTTGAGAAATTTAGTCGAAGCTGACATTTACCCTTTACGGTGTAAGATGGAAGGTGTGCATGCGGGAAAGGGTGTCAAGTGCTTGCCGTGAGGTGTGAAGGTGCCGTTGAATCCCTGGGGAAGTATTGCTTAACTACAAAATGGTGACTTGAGGTGTTGTTTCTTTTAGCCAGGTTATCTACGGCTGTTTGTGACACGACATCTTTTAGCCTGATGCTTGAATGTTTACTTTTAAATACTTTGTGGGCATTGTCTTGTTTAATGGAAGGATGTAAACGGTTCTTCCCCATAGACTGTATGTTAGATGTTGACATGAAAATACCCCATTTGCTTTACTTGACAGACCCAGAGAATGCTGCTTGGTCTTCTCTGTTTGCACAAAGTTGCCTTCAGACACTTGATTTTAAATATCATTGTATGCTGTCGATTTTCCCTTAGCCAGAAACTACTGTAGCCCAAATCATGAAAACCAGGCCCAGGGCATTAAAGACACGTATGTAGACGCCGGGGCAGAGGACCCCCTTTAAAAAGAAAAAAAGCTTTGCTGCTACACTGCTACTCAGATTGTGATGGAACATGTAGAATGTTGCATACTGGAAGAGCTTGACTTATCTGAATCACACATGCACTGTTACGGCCGAAATGCTCTGCACAAACCAATGTTTCAGGTTTGGCTTCTTTTTTATTGGCTTCCTGCGTCAATGGCAACAAACTAGTTGGACACGTGTTGAAGAGGTTGCCTCATCCATGTGGAACCTCATCCAAGCCCACTTTCCTCTGTTTATACAAATCCGACCTTTATGCTAATTGCTTTTATGATGATAAAGAGACAAAGATGATAGGGAAGGGGGGGGGGGTACTGTTCCGCACACCACTGCAAACAAACACAAACACAATCCAACACTCACAGGCTCACCCTTTCCTTATGCTGATCACAGCTTTCACAATTAGACAAACTGTGATAACGCCGTTTATGCAGTGGGGAGATCCATAGCAATTATGCTTGAAGGGCATTTCTCCGGCGGATGTTACGTCTTCTGGCTGAACACTAACTCACACACACTGTTTGGAAATCCGCAGCTCCTCTCGGGAGGTTTGTAGGGCGAGGGGCTGTCTTCGATGCATTTGGGAAGAAAGAGTAAGACATGGGAATCAATTCGAAAGAGAAAAAAAAAGTCCCAAACTACTTCAAAAAACGTGTATTTGGTTGTGTATACACTGTAGGAGCAATATTTGCTTTCATGGATATTTTTTTAAAACCTTGGAATCTTTTAACACGCTTCCGAGTTATTCAAAAAAAAATGTGGATAAAATCCTATAATACTAATACTATTAATGTAATTCCTTGTCTTCATGCAACAAATACTGGGTTTTAGACGGTTGCAAAATGGTGACATCATGCTGATACAAAAAGTCAATGCTAGAAGGTATCGTTGGGCATCAAAGGAACGACAACATTTTGTAGAAAAACCTCCTGAAATAGCGAGCTGAACATCTGCTGTCAGGAGTTAAAGCTTATTTCCAGTTGCTTGCGATAGGCAAGTGGATTACTGATGAAAGAATGATAGCTGCTGTGTTATTTCCTTCAGCTCCACCAGTCTGGTTACACATTACCTTCTTATTCACACCAGAGCTGCTTCACAATTTCAAGTAAACAAACACTGTGGGTTCTGAAGACAACATCATTTTTATTTTATGACTGTGCCAGAGCTATTCCCTGACTGAGGTAAACTTTCAGCTGCGTGACACTTGGTGAGGTGAAGCTCAATTATTGCCCCCTCCCACATGTGTGAGTCAGTATTCAGTGGAAAAATCAATCCAGAAAAAGGGCACATTTGTTTCTGAGTGTTGTCAGGCTGAAATAACTGATTGCAGCCTGTCAATAAAAACAGAATTTCTGATTATTAATGGACTTTACAGCGGCATAAATAACCCATAGTGTTTATCCATCAGGACGCCAGTTAGTGCTTCGAGTGCTTACGCCCTCTAATCCCCCATCCCTAAGGGTGGCGGTTGATGAAGATCGACACATCACACCGCCCCCCCACCACCCTCTTGCATATACACACAGACCCCTCGCTCGCCTCTTCATCCACTGCCTTGGTGCGCAGTCACGCCCGCTGCAGCGTGAGCTCTGTGTGTGTCGGGGGGGAAGAAGATAAGATGGACTCTTTTGATCATCAACAGCTGAGGCAGATTAGAAGTTTTTCATTGGAATAATGCGGTGGAAAGTTGCCTGGAGGTTAATGGACTGGCAAATTATGTATTTACAAATGATCAGGGTTCAAATCTATGCTATAAAGTAGTCTACTGCCAATCAGGTCTTAATATTCTGCAAAATAATGTACTCTTTTTCATGATCTGGTACTAAGAGGTGCAACCATACATTTCTTAATGGCTTATGAATTATTCATTAAAGTTTTTACTTTAGTAATAAACCATTACTTTTGTCTGCAGTCCAGTAAATATAGTAAATACCAATATGTCATTATTTAATTTTAAGTTATACTTAGATTGTTCAATTCTTAAAGGTTGTTCTTATTAATCCTTCATATCTGGTCTGAACATTTTTGACACACAATGGAACCTGCATCACAGGCTTACTTCGTAGACAAATATGGCAATACGCTGACATTTAGAATTAGGTTTTTACCATAAACTAAACTTTAAAGTTAAAATGTACCCTAGAGAAAGACACAGAACCACTGCAAGAGGTTTGGGCTAGCTAGTGGTACCAAAAGGTGTTTCTAAATCAACTTCTGATCTTTCTCACAACAAATGAAACGTAATTGGTTAATCCACCCTCTAACTAGGATCTTCCCCAAAATGTAATTAGTTATTCCTCGGCCAACGCTACACCCAGACACGAAGACCATTTGCGTAGGTAACTATCCATCAACCGTAGATATAAGGCCATTTTCGGTCCAGTTGGTGTTGCTAGCATAACTTTCTTCCAGATGAAGACGCAGTGTTTGTGTCTACCATTCATAATCCGCAGTGTCAGGATTGTCTCATTTCTGCCGCTCCTTATTCTCCGAGGTGGCGTTTGGCAGCTGCTCTGTCGCCTATTCCCTGCTGCGTCCCCCCCCCATAATTCTCAGGGCCGGCTGTCTCAGATTGATGCTGAGTGCACGACTCCCAGATGTGGCTATTCGTGCCTCTGCAGTTATTTTGTTTGGGAAACCGAGTTAATTAGAGGCAGTAGTGTGCTTGATTGTATGTGTGCTCCATCTGTACGCTACCTAATAAATGCTAAGAGCATAGAGGGAGTGTATCTCGGGTTGCGCTTGCATCTGCATCTATTAAAATAACACCAGATATGGACCCTCTATATTTCGATAAGATCAATAGCGACCTCTTTTATCTCCCCTCACTAATCTAGCTGGGAAAAAAACCCACACACATCTCCTTTGCTTTCACTCTCACACTCTCTTTCATCGCCGTCCAGCGCATTGATGTTACAGATATGAAAACCTTTCCAGCAAGAATCCGCCTGATCTACCGGCTTGATATTTCCAAAGCAACGCCTTGTCTGATTCCAGCAGCAATAAAACGCAATATCCTTTTAACATGTCCAGATACTGCAGGTTTTTTTTTTCTCCCTTCCAATGATATTTGATAGATAACAACCAATCTTTAGTCTCATAAAGTCAACACTAAGAAAAGGATGAGTCCTTCCCAGCAACTCCTTCCTCTGCAGAGTACACAGTGCCATCTAATGAGGGTTCTGTATATTTCCTGAAATGAACTAAGCGTGCACACTTCAATAAATCTAGTGTCCAATATAATGGAAAAGATGCACCTAACCAGCCATTCAGTGTGCATTACCACCTAACATGGATGGATGCTTTGAAGTCATTGACAGGACAATCCATTTTTTTCCTTTTTAGTAGTAGGATCAGGTAGAGAGGATATGTCTAATACCCGATGTGTTTGTAAGTCCTTTAAGCTGGCTTTCATTACTTTTATTTGCAGGAACAAAGCTCAATAGCCTGACCTAATGAAGCGTCAGTTGTCCAGATATGTTTTTCTGGGACTGGCTAATTGGGCTTGTCGGTCATAAGCCTTGCAGTCCTGGTGCAAAAGGCTCCATGGCTGAATCCAGACCCCCCCACCCCCTTTCCCCTAATCACCAGCTAAAGGAGAGTGGAAATTTGCCCTCTGGCGGGAAATAAGACCAAAGTACCTGCCGTGCCTTCCTTAGCTGTCTTTCTTCGCCCGGGACTGATGAAATCGAGGTGTGAATTTACTAATGAGGAATCAATGAGTGCACGCCAGGAACCCCGAGGCTCCTGTGCTCCCGCTGTGTCATTGTTTTATTCCACACACACACACACACACACACACACACACACACACACACACACACACACACACACACACACACACACACACACTGTGTTCCTGTCTCACTCACTTTATCCTCCTTTCCCTCTCACTGCGTGGCGGCTTTTTTTTCTCAGATTTGACTTTATTGCGATAAACATCATATGTCTTCCTTTGAAATAAAGATCAGAGTGGCTTATTTACTTTCCTGGCCTATTTTCGCTACAGAGCTTTGAGGAAGTGTGTGTGCGCGCGATGAAAGTAGTGTTTCTTTCAACCATGCGTAAATGCACCAAGTGATGGTGATCCTGCTATCTTGCACCCTGCACTGTATCTGTAAACTAACAGATATATATTTTTCCCAAGGAAATTGCTTTTACCGAAACAAATCACCCGACTGACAGGAGGGGACTGTCAAAAGAAAACTTGTTTTGAAACGCTGTTATTTAGCGCGGGAGGCCTGCATGTCTTTTACTCCATCACAAACCACTGCCAACTTTGGCTCCCATTTCTGTCATCACAATGTCCAAAAAAACCACTCTAAAACATAAGAAAATTGAGCGATTTCTGCTATAACAAGGAGCAACATAGCTGCAGGATTTGCTAACAAATGTGATACTGTGTTTATACCTTATGCTGCTGTGAATTCCACCCTTGAGGGATATTAATTATGAATACTATGACACTGACATGATGATCACTCCTTTTTCTCTCTCTCTTCTCTCCTCTAGGTAAGCCATGCATCCCTCCTTTCCTCCCAGTGTGCTTGCAGAAGGTGCCCCTTCAATAGTCATGAGTAATGTATGGCTTATTTATCGTGATTCATCCTAATTATGTATGAGCGTCATATGGTAAATCTGTTTTATGCCATAATTCATGAAACGTTATGGGTTATTCATTGTGGTTATGGTCTCGCGCAGTTGATTGGAATGCAAATTCAATCATTATTTGCTGAGTGAGAGACGAAAGATGGATAAAAGACCGGGAGGGGGGGGGTAATAGAGGCGGTTTTGTTGACCGTACACAGTCCTCTTGCATGCATAAATATGGTTTATACGCAGATTTTGGAGCATTAGCATGGATGTGCTGTTTTGTACTTTCCAAAAAAAGGAGAGATCATCACTGCTCGGGTTTTCAGCAGAGTATGCCTTCAAATTCTGCTGACTCAAGACCCCAAAAAAAAGTTTTTTCCAGTGGTGAAAATGTACAACAATACTGTACTTAATGGCATTTTTAGGAACACTTTCTTTACCAAAGTATTGGGATTTAATGCTACAGTACTTTATACTTCTACCCATATGCACTTCCCATACAATCTACTTGATTGTGCAAAGATTTCACAAAAAAAAGGACATTCAAGCCAAAACAATGACAATACATATTTGCATTGAATTGATGTACTTTTACTTAAGTGGGACTTCAGATGACATGGTTACACCGGTACTTTAGATTTAGGGTCATAGTATTTCTTCTTCACCCCCAACCCAAAAGTCTCAGCCCTCAAAGCGATGCAGATAAGTGACAAATACGCTAATTGTCCCCCCAAAATTGTGTTCCTCTCTTGAACATTCTTTCCTGGAAACATTTCTCCAACAGCAATCATTCCCACGATGCATTGCCAGTCAGAAGAATACACTTAACATGACAATTGCGAGCACCTTCCTGCGCCGGGCAGATAAGAGGGAGGAAATGAACTGACCACCTTCTTCCTGTGTTTTCATCAGCAATTAATGAATACCTGACAAACATTTGAACCTCGCTGCTGCTTTTCATTTTGGGCTAATTACTAGGCGTTTTTGACTGGATAGATGTTTGCATGCACACACACAGCCGCTCTGTGGTCGATTTTGAGGTGATTAGCCGCGGGGCATTAAGTGCTCGCCTGCCTGATGTCGCCGTCAAAGTGGGGTCACCATGGCCCGGGTAACTCAGAGGGCTGCCATCAATACACTATTACACCCATTGCCTCCTCTTCGATCTATTATCATATGAGCTTCATTGGACTTGGCCTGTTCTCTATAACGTTAAAGATCATACCCACGAGCGAGTCCTCGGTGGCGGCAGTCGTTTACATCATTCTTTTGAAAGGTGGACGTTCCCCTGCACCATTTGTGGAGTCAATGAGGCTCTAAGTTGCTGTCAAAGTCACATTTTCAGTCGGATTCTCTGCTCCCACTTGGAGCCTTTGAAATGTGTAAGATCTCCAAATTAAGGCTTAAGGAGGGCAGGATTCAATCCAACATTAAGTGTAACTCTTTCCCATTTACCTGCTGTTCATGAATTAATATATAACATTTCAAAAGGGAGTTTAAACCAGGGTAAAATCTGTTAACACCAGCCTGCTGTGCAGATGTTAGATGAAAGAATAACTGAAATATTTCATTCACATTCTGACTTTACCACTACGCCTAGAACATGTCGCTCTCCGGTATATGGATGGGAAAAGCAACAGACTCGAGTTTGTGGCAGACGAGTATTCCTCACACTTGAGCGACTTCTTCTGTATTGCATTCTGTATTGATGTGCGCATTGTGCTTTATTACCACCTCTGGGCTTTTAGGGCTCTTTAGAGTGTGATCCCTTACTCCCCCAAGCTCTGCGGAATACAAAAGGTGTTCATACATGTTTTTTTTAACCGTTCTTCAGGGATGGCAATGGCAGTCTCTATGTGGTCAGTCTGTCCACCATTTTGATGTAGCCTAAAGTATCTGCGCAATCTTGAAATGGTTTCTCTTTAAAAAAGGTTTAGACAGAACCAATCCTTTAGGTTGTACCTCTAGCGCCACCATGAGGTTTTTTTTATTGACTTGAACTATTGGATATCAATGGCTGACTTCCGGTTTGGCATCCATAAATCAACATCCCTGCAGCATTCCATCAATATTTCATGTCACAGGAAGATACTTTTCCCATTGGCTAATTCCAATAACCTCAATTAGCACTGTCTATCTCATTTATCTATTCACCTGAGGTGTCTTCCTGAAACACAAGGGAGGGTCATAGTAGTTTCATTGTTAGATGTGAGATAAATAATACATATTTTGATTCCAAGTGACACTTTTGCTTTGCGACAATTAACGAATGTGCTAGCAGAACTTTTTCTATTTGATATATTTGGAACTATATGTATGTCTCTCTTCTTCTTTGTGGCTGTGAGGGACAGTCTGAAAGCATTTAGTAATAGACAGCTGCAAAAAACATTGGATTTGTTACTTGAGACTAGAAAGCCAATAGTAAACCCCCTTTTTTAGTTTGAATATTACCAGCATTTTGCCAGACAGCTTCCATCCAAACTTCAAATCTCAGAGTGAACTTTACACACAGAGGAGGAGCAAACAGAGGATGCAGCCGAGGAGAAAATATATTAAAAAAAGGGGCCAAAAGGGAGAAAGAAAATGTATTTCTATTCCATCCTTTAGGTGAGATATCATTCTCATACACTGCTGCTCTTGCCAGTTCTGCTGAAGATGGACTTGAGTTTTGAAACTAGATATTTATGGTGAAAAGCTGCTTTTATGGGACATTTTTCCAAGCATATCAATATAATATTTTGATAAGGAAACTGAGATAATGTGATGTCAAAGGTCTTCATTTTTGTTTGATCAGATTATGGAGCTTGCTGAGTTGTCATGAAGATGGTACTTTTTTTATCACAAAAACTATTCAATGATTTTTGGCGTTGGATGTCAATGGCCTTTTTGATCCACTGACTTCTTATGGATTCCTTCCAAGTGTATGTTGTGACTGGATCTGTTCTGTAGTTGACAGATACCTGATGTTTTCTGTCTCTGGTGTTCATTCAGTCCCCACAGTTTTCAAAGGCAATGTAGCCTCTGTCTTTAGAGTGTAACATCAGAGACCTTAAGGTGTCAAATGGTTTGTGGTAAGAACAGACTTCCTGAGACTTGAAGACTCATGTTCTGACCAACACATACTCACTCCCTGATCGTCCAGTACCGACGCTTGGTCAGGGTCCTTTGGCGTGCAGTTGTGACGCACCGAGTCTCCTTCAGCTTCATAAACAGACGCAAAGAGCTTTCAACTGATTGCAATGTATTCCCATCGGCGGCGGTATTTGACGCTCAGGGAAGCACCGCATCGGTCCATGTCGGTGGCAGTTAAAGGCAATGTGAGCGTCCATTCCCATTGGATAACGGAGAATTTTACACCCGGAAGTAAGTATTCTCCTTACTGTTGATTGATTTTACAGTGATATCTCCAGGAAACAGTGTCTGAGGTCATCTTAACATTTAATAAACTATGAATGTTTTATATCCATGTAACGGGAAGAAACTCATCTAACTGATCATTTTT
>NW_011360358.1:0-294 GCF_000735185.1 Notothenia coriiceps | reverse complement strand
AACATGCCCTGTTGTCTCAAGAAAGAAAGTGCAGAGGGAAACATCCATGTAAACTCAGGTTGCTGCTCTGTGATGCTAGTTCAGATACTTGGCATCTCATCTTGGGTGCAAGTTCATCAATGTTTGGGCTCAGGCTCTGAGCTGAGGAGACCCTCAGGATGGAGTGAAGGTGTGTTCGTGCAATATACCGGCGGCCAGATCCAATAGTAATTAGAAATTGTCCTGCGGGCCGAAATGAAATCCACCAGGGGCCTGATTTGGCCCCCGGGCCTTGAGTTTGACACATGTGCCTTA
>NW_011360357.1:425833-439330 GCF_000735185.1 Notothenia coriiceps | reverse complement strand
TTCTTGACGGTTGCCGTGGTATTGGTCCTCCAGGACAGGTCCTCCGCCAGGTGAACGCCCAGGAATTTGATCACTGAGAGTCTCTCCACACAGCCTCCAATGTACAGGGGCTGCATGTCTGTCTTCTTCCTCCTAAAGTCAATGATCGTTTCCTGTGGTTTCAGCTTGTTCAGCTGCAGGTTGTTTACTTTACACAACGCTAGCAGTTGCTCCACCTCTTCCATGTACGCGGTCTCGTCACCCCCTGAGATGCAGCCCACCACGGTGGTGTCATCAGCGAACTTTATGATGGAGTTGCTGGTGTGGGCGGGGACGAGATCATAGGAGTAGAGGGCGTATACTAGGGGGCTCAGCACGCAGCCTTGTGGTGACCCGGTGCTGAGACTGAGGGACGTGGAGGCGTGGGTGCCTATCCTCACTCTCTGGGGGCGATCAGACAGGAAGTCCTTAATCCATAGACACAATGAATGGGATACTCCCAGGACTGATAGCTTGGTCACCAGTAGGGTTGCAAAGAGGCGGAAAGTTTCCGGTAAATTTCCATGGGAAGTTAAGCTGGGGAATTTTGGAAATATTCGATTCAAAATTAAACAAAAAAACATGACATTTCAACAGATTTTTTTTTTAAGTAGAAGAGAACAAGGTTTAATCATTTTATTGAACAATTATTTGTTTCATTGAAGAATGAAAACAGGAATGTTGAGTTAAATATTACTCTTCCCCCCCAACCCCACTCATTAAAAAATGAACTAAAATGCATCCCCCATCCAAAAATCCCCACAAAGTCCCATTCAAAATGTTAAATGAAAAGAGCCCTTCTCCCTCCAAAAAGTCCCATTAAACATGCACATCTTCCTTCAAGTAATCCTCTGCATTTTTGCTAAACCCTTTCAGTCAACGGGCTCTTCCTGGGCCTCATCAACATCACACTCTTCCTCTTCAGTGTCACTGTCCAGCCTTGTTGAGGATGGCTCTGTGTCAGGCTCAAAGAGCCTTAGGTTTGCCCGAATACCAACCAGTTTTTCCACTCTCACATTTGTGAGCCTGTTGCGAACCTTTATGTGGTCTCAATAGCCATGCAGTAAGCAGTGTGCCATGGCATGGATATTCAAGTGTACTTGAATGGCATCTGTTCGTTTTAGTCAAGATTATGCTAAAATATACTTTCCCCAACTATATTTAAGTTCCCTATGAAGAGCCAACCTTCAATNAGCTGAAGCAGAGAGCTGAAGCTGAAGCAGAGAGCTGAAGCAGAGAGCTGAAGCTGAAGCAGAGAGCAAAAGCTGAAGCAGAAAGCTGAAGCTGAAGCAGAAAGCTGAAGCAGAGAGCTGAAGCTGAAGCAGAGAGCTGAAGCAGAGAGCTGAAGCTGAAGCAGAGAGCTGAAGCAGAGAGCTGAAGCTGAAGCAGAGAGCTGAAGCAGAGAGCTGAAGCAGAGAGCTGAAGCTGAAGCAGAGAGCTGAAGCAGAGAGCTGAAGCAGAGAGCTGAAGCTGAAGCAGAGAGCTGAAGCAGAGAGCTGAAGCTGAAGCAGAGAGCTGAAGCAGAGAGCTGAAGCTGAAGCAGAGAGCTGAAGCTGAAGCAGAGAGCTGAAGCGGAGAGCTGAAGCTGAAGCAGAGAGCTGAAGCTGAAGCAGAAAGCTGAAGCAGAGAGCTGAAGCAGAGAGCTGAAGCTGAAGCAGAGAGCTGAAGCTGAAGCAGAGAGCTGAAGCAGAGAGCTGAAGCTGAAGCAGAGAGCTGAAGCAGAGAGCTGAAGCTGAAGCAGAGAGCTGAAACTGAGAGCTGAAGCAGAGAGCTGAAGCTGAAGCAGAGAGCTGAAGCAGAAGCAGAGAGCTGAAGCTGAAGCAGAGAGCATTTTGCTCAATGCAACAGATTGATGTTTGACAATGCATGTGCACAGCAACAGCACAGTGACAGGTTCTAGGTGCACACAGTTCGGACATATCTTTGAATTGAAATGCAAATGCAGCAGACACAGTTTACATTCTACATGAACATCAGGTTATATTTGTTAAACTTACATTTCAAATAAGATAATCATATAATAATATATAATAAATAATTTGTAACATATTGTAGCATCTGCACAAAACATATTTTGGTTTAAATGTGAAATAATACAGCTGAGTCAGACATAAATAACATTACACTAACACCATAAGAACGTTTTTCACAAATGTTCCTATAAACTAACAGTTGCACAATGAAAGCAACATCTAGTGCCTTTCAGATATTGAAGTACATATCAAACAAACACTTTAAAACTAAGCACAGTGGCACATTAACATAGAGAATGGCAGTGCAAATATGAAATGCTAACCCTTTAAATGACATTGTCTTCAAATACCTTGAAAGACAAAAATGTGGCAGCGCTGTACTTAAATACAATAGTGATGGTGGTTGAGGCTGGATTAGGAGTGTTCACTCTCCTCTGCAGCTTTGTCACACAGCTCGTGAAGAATGGGAGTCAGGATTCCTTTAAGTGTTGTGTATAAAGACGTGTCCTTCTCTGAGGCAGGGTCAATCTGGGGAGAAAAGAAAAAGAAATTTCTTGCATCCCAAACACAACTTCATGAATTCAATTAAGGAACTATGGAAATACTCACCTTAGTAAACACTTTAATGGTTTGGTTGAGAAGACGGGTCTCTGTTAGTTCAGGCAGAGGCAGGAGATGAGCAGCACAGTGCAGGACACACAGCAGGGTGAGGCAGGGGCCCTGCAGAGGGAACACAAACATGTAGGATTCTAGCAGACTACATGTTTTTCAAAAAGGCGTGGGAGAAGAAAACAATCAAACTCTGAGACAGCAGGATTTATTTTGACCACGACAACTCCCTGAGGGTGGAGCAACAACGCAAGGTGCACACAGGTGTTAAGAAGATCTTGAAGGGGGAAGGCATCTGCTTTTAGACCCCCCTCAACAGCCGGACCGGACGGAGTCTTGGGACGGGTGCTGAGAGACTGCGCTGACCAGCTGGCGGGGATCTTCACCAATATCTTCAACCAGTCCCTGTCCCAGGCCATCGCCCCATCCTGCCTGAAAAGATCCACAATCATCCCCAACATCGGCTGCCTTAATGACTACCGTCCAGTGGCACTCACCTCCACCCCCGCTAAAGTTTTTGAGAAAGTAGTCCGTCCCCACATCGTCTCATCCCTCCTTCCCGGTCTGGACCCCCACCAGTTCGCCTACAGGGCCAACAGGTGGAGGACGCCATCGCCACAGCTCTCAACTCTACCTTGTTTCACCTGGAGAGTAGGGGGAGCTACGCACGGATGCTCTTCGTGGACTTCAGCTCTGCATTTAATACCATCCTCCCTGACAGACTGGTGACTAGGGTTTCTAGGTAATTCCGGGAATTTTCAAAGACGGAAACTTTCCACGGGAATTAACGGGAATTTATGGGAATAAACTGGGAATTTTCAAAATTGAAGGTTGGCATAGGGAACTGCCAAGGCACACANGTAGGTTGGTTTTGTAAGTGTTTCCCCAAATCTCCACAGAGTAAATCAGACAGACACATTCTGGATTACAACTCATTGATAATACACTCATATTGCCATATCTGATTTACTCTGTGGAGATTTGGGGAAACACTTACAAAACCAACCTACAGCTGTTATGCACATTACAAAAAAGGGCTATAAGAATAATCAATAATGTTGGATATCTTGAACACACTAATTCACTATTCTTGAAGTCACACACACTGAAGGTCAAAATGACCGCCATAAAGAAAGGGAATTAGTAACCATCCGGATCAGATAAAACACACACACAAACACCCACACACCCACTCTAAATGTGTTCCCCCCACTTATGTGCCCAATCCCCCCATGTGAATCACACCTGGCACACACAAACACACAGAACAATTAGACACATTTCCCGCTCTTATGTGCCCATCCCCCCACATGGATCACACCTGGCACACGCAATACATGTTCAGTGTCTGTTCTTTGTATATTTACTGCAGTTGTTCATGTATACCAGTAGTCTGATACAATATACAATATTTACAGTTTGAAAGGGTGTTAAATGAAATGTGGTGATGATTAATGTTTTTTGTGTTAATGTAATAGCAGTTAAAACAGGACCGGTCAAATTTGACCGTGAACAACAAAGTAAGGGGCGGGAAACTAAGACAATAGGAGGGTTTTAAAGGATAATCATTGATCAGCAGTAAATAAGGGGTGGGAATTAATAAGCATTTGCTTCCTCCTGCTCCCTTTCGGACACATATGATATATTATTATTCTTAATATGAACATTTTTGTTGAATATATATACATATTAATATGAACATGTTTGTTGAATATATAAATATGACTATTTTTTGTTGAATATATACATATTAATATGAATATTGATAAATACTGTATTCTAACAATACAGTATTCTGTTTTTCACATTTGTTATTTATTTTTATTTTTTTATCTTTTTGAAATAAAGATGGAAATTAAATTAAATGAATGGTCCAAATAAGGTGCGAATGGCAAAAGCAAAATCCATATGAATTCAAATCTTCCATGAGATTTATCAGTAAAAAAAGCAGATCATCTTCTGTTACACCTCCATATATCCATTACAAGCTAACCAGGCTGCGGTTTCTACAGGCTTAGATCTGCCAGCAGTTGTTAACTTTACCCCTGTAGTCTCCCAGTGGGTCAGAGATCAGGTCACAATAATCCAATAAACACGATGAAAAAGGGCATATTGAAGAATGGAAGAACAAGACGGGGACATAAAAACTAGTGAAAAAAGTATTTCATTTTCAAAAGGTTGCCTACTCTCTCAGAACTCTTTAATTAATGTACTGTCAGGGTTTTGGCAAGAATGCGGACCCACATGCAGTACAAGAACTGGGTATAAGAATAGGACCAAAAGCGAGCTTTATTAAAATGAAAGCTGTACTTACAAAATACAAAACCGCAGGGGCAGGCAAGGTTAAACAAGAAGTAGCAAACAAAACAGGAACACTCAGGAGTCACAGGAGGGCAGAACAGGAACATCCAACACACAAGCTCAAGAACCAAACCACGGGGGAAACCGACGACGGACTGACAAGGAACAAAAGGGTAATCACAAGACAAGACACAGCTGGAGAGGGGAGGTGAAACCCAGGTGAACACAATCAGCCAATCAGACAGGAGGGAAAACACAGACACAGGAAGAAAATATAGACATGGGGTGAACACCTATCAAAGTAAAACAGGAAACCGATAGACTGTGACAATTCAAAATGAAACACAAAATTAACACATCGTGACATGTACTGCTTTATCAGACCATAATTCAAACATTAGCTTGTTAGCAAGTCCTGCAGTATATACCCGCCTCCCTCCCTGCCACAAGGCGATCACTTCACCAAGAAGAAGGCTAAAGTTTCTTGAGTATCCAAAAAATATCTACACTTTTTTCCACCAGCTTTCTATTTTAACAATACTGCATTGTTAATAATTTAAAAGAGAGAAATATTTTATTTTCCCGATCATATCCTGCTTGAGAATAACTATAAAAAAACAGAAATAGTCAACCTTTTCCTCAGTCACCAGATATAGAACTATTTGTATATATTCCCCTGCTCCTTCTTTTTATAACATCGCCAGGAAACAGTGATTCTGTGTGTGGGATTGCGAGCTACCCACTGTATCATACCCTAGGTAAAAAAACGGACAGACTTGGTGAACTGTATATTTTTATGTCTCTATCTTTCCGCTTTCTCTTTTTTTGACCTTTTATTTTCGTGACAGAGGTATTTTCCTCTTCCTGTCACCAGTCTTTGTTGCGAAATTCTGATATATGAATATGTGTGCTGTAGGTATTTGGGTAAACAAGCTTTGAATGTCTTCAGAGGCAATGTTTTTAAGCAAGCTTCAAACGGTGAAGTTTTTTCAGACAGGGAGTTTGTGACTAAGACTTTTTGTGAGGACGTCCAAGGATTTTCTTTCTATGCCAACATTTTAGCTTCTGCAGAATATTGACAGCAGTCCCTGCCAGCATTTGTTTTTAGTGCCAGTGTAAATCTACACGGAAGTTGAGGAAGTCTTTCAGAAGAACATGAAAGCCATTTCATTTATTTTCACAAGCTGTGACAAAAGTAGGAATGAGTCTTTTAATAGCACTCACGAAAGTCGTTTTTGGCAGTTAAAACTCTTCAAAATGATTGCTAATTTCATTTTTTATTGTTGGTATTTAAACTGAGATATGTTTAATTTTCATTTTGTTATGATTTTTCGACAGTGTTTTTCAGAACAGCTGCCAAACCTGCAGATCAAAATCTCTCAGAATAAAAAAACAAAAAAAATCTGATTAGGTATAGTAAACTAATTCAGAAGCCATCTTTATTAGAAACCCACTCAAGACACAAGGAAGTCAAAGTTTCCCACCAACCCACACACACACACATTGTTAATGAAAGTGAAGGCATCCCTGTTCAAAGGCACTACAGCACACGTGACAGAACTTCACCACTCATATGCCCTGTAGCCATACTTGTCAACCCTCCCGATTTGCGCGGGAGACTCCCGAGTTCCGTTCCGATAATCCAAAAATCAGCTCCTAAATTCTAACCCTATCTCCTATTCCTTGACCTCTGAGTGAAACGTCACGGGGTCAAGGGATAGTGGATAGGAGAATTCAAAAGGACTTAGGAGAAGAGACTGCGTTACTTTAGAGAATCCGAATGCACTTTCACTATCTGACGTGTTTATGATGCGCCAGCNCATTGCTGACTGGAAGCGGTCTGCCTTTGCCGGTAGCGTGGGTTTCCTGCTCGGTGCCGAAGCCAGCCGCGGTTGAGGTGGGCTGCCACCCAGCGGCTCATGGGCGGCATGCGGGAGCAGTCCGAGTTTCTCCATGCCGTCAACAGTCCAAGGAGGAGCACCCTGGATTAGGGCCTGGTTGCTGAAGGGCCGTCTCATCCACAAGACCGACACCTCGTCCAGCATCTCTGAAAAGACTGGGAAGAGCTGCCTCCTTTCATCCTCGCTACTTGGGCAAGGTCTTCCCGAGTCGGATAAGAGGAACTCAGAGGTATCCTCTTCATCTTCCTCCGTATAGTCCAGCTCCAGGACATCCTCCGCGGGTGGAACCACAGTGAGGTCCAGTTGGGAGCCCCAGCTTGACACAGCGCGGGGCTCCGCTCTCGCGGCCCTTGCCGCCACCGAGTCCCAGCCTGAAACGGCGCGGGGCTCCGATTCCGCGGTTACCGCCGTTGTTGTACCCCAGCCTAACACAGCGTGGGGCTAAATCTCCGCGGCAGTCGCCACCATGTCCCGATTGCCGGCCGGCAAATCAACGGACATGAAGGGGTCCTGTCCCGACAGGCTAGCTTGGCGCGCTAGCCGTCGGCGGAGGCTCTTGACGGTGAAGCGGGCACAATGCCCGCACAAACCGGGGTTATCGATAGCTTCCTGGGCGTGTTTCAGCCCAAGGCAGGACGAGCAGACCTGGTGTGAGTCCGTGCCCGAGATCTTAAACCCGCAGCCTCCGAGCCGAGCCTCCGAGCCTCCGACTCCCCTGGTGTGAGGGAGAGAAGGGGCCATCCTCGTTTGCCGGGGTGTCGGCGCGGAGGGACACGCTAGTAACAGATATGTTACCGTTTGAAAGAAAAAATCAAAACCTTAAATCGTTATTCCGAAAGGAAAAACGGCGGGCAGATTTTTTAATATTAACTGGTGTGTTAATATCTTTTATCTCCGTCTCCTCTGGTGTGAGGGAGAGAAGAATCCGTCCTCGCCGTGGTGTCGGCACGGAGGGATAAACTAGTAACAGGTACGTATGTTACTGTTTGAAGAAAAAAATCAAAACCCTACCGTTATTCCGAAAGAAAAAACGGCAGGGCAGATTTCAATATTAACTGGTATGTTAATATTTAATTCAATCTTCTGCAAAGCAAAAAGTAACCGGCAAGCGCCCATCGACCGAATGTTAGCTTGGGTTCAGTCTGTGGACAGTTAAGCTAGCCCGGCTACTGATATTTTGAGATGTGCTCCGAAGCGAGAAGAGGTCTTTGAATGACGCTGCGTTGTAGCGCAAGCTACTTATATGGTGGGTGGATTACCTGACGTAGACATCAAGATCACCAGCCAATCAAGATTGGCGTAATGAGATTGATGCTTCTGTTTGCATACGCGTTGAGGCGCATCCCATAGTGAGACATCGAACGGAGTGTTATGAATGAGAACACTCATTTCNAAGCTACTTATAGGGGGTGGATTCCCTGACGCTGACGTCAAGATCACCTGCCAATCAGGATTGCCGTAATGAGATTGATGCTTCTGTTTGCATACGCGTTGAGGCGCATCCCATAGTGAGACATCGAACGGAGTGTTATGAATGAGAACACTCATTTCCTCTTTCTCTCCGTTATATAATAATCCTAAACAAAAAGCAATGCCACCAAAAAAGATTCCTAGTAGTAGTATATGAGACAAACGATATTGACAAGGCATATGATGAATTTCTAAACTCTGCCTGAGTACACACACAGACTGACAGCCAGGCCGCGGGTGTGTATGTGTGCTCGGGCTGGGTTCGGGCTGGGTTGGGCTGGGTTTCGCTGGGTCTCGCTGTCTCGCAGCAACAACGAAACAACACCAGTAAGCCAGCTCACACTGTCGGCTCCAGCAGCGAGCCCCACAACGTCCCGCCAAAACGGCACCCAGACCCAGGGGCGGACTGGCCATCTGTAGAATCTGGAGAATCACAGAACGGCCGGTTGTCATGGGCCGTTGACGGCCGGCTCTGCTCGCTCACGGCCGGCACCGCCCTTGTGTGTGTCCACCGTTTCCCCGCAGAGAGCATAACCCCCCGTTGACAGTTAACTAGCCCCCCCCCGTTAAGAATTCGCAGCATTCTCATCTGTTTGTCATTGCTGGTGTCATTTTCTGGTTGCTAACGCCATTGTAACACCTAATCACTGATTTTCCACTGTAACGGTGGTGGACTCATCAGAACAGGGTAGGGCGAGCGTTTAGGACAGTAGTATAGTATACACATACTATACAGAGATGCTGTATGAGAAACCAATGTGATTTTGGAACATTGAACAATGTAAATCTATTCTAGTAGACCTCAACAATGGAATTATGATCAGTAGAAATGGCCATGACATGGGACCTTTAAACTAGTATTTATCTGTTACTTTTTTCTATTTCACAATTAATCAAAGCCTTAATGACAGTTATTCCCAAAACATTGTTTAATTACTTTAAGCTAATTGTTTAGCTCTGCTCACTTACTAGCTAATTTACTTATTTAGTAAGACCTCACTCAATATTTGGATATACATTTCTCATTAAATCAGTTTTTTATTTCCTCACATTTTAACGCTACCCCATTGCAACTGCAGAAGGACCCAGTTGGGAACATGTGTCCTTAATTACAACTTCACCAACTGTTCTTCATTAGCGTTATAAGCACTTTTATTCTAAATTGAACTTTAGTTTTTGTTTTTCAGAGCTGTGAATAATGACCTTATAGACACATATCAGCTGAAGTCTCTAGATGGGTTGGCGGAGGCTCGTCTGGAAAAAATCGGCATCACTCAACGAAAAGAGAAGAGCAGCAGGAGAGCGGGCACTCAGAATAAAGCAAAGTTATACCTGACTCTAAAAAAGCACATTCAACACCAGGAGAAGAAGAACAGCTCTGACGTGTCAGGAGAGGAAATGCCAGGGTATCACATTGATAACTTCTCCATGCGAAAGCCCTACGACCGAGTGATTCGATGCCTCGGGTTCAGGTTCAACTTCAGCGTGTTTGACAGGTATTAATGGTAGGATTATTATAAAGAGTGGTGCAAAAATGAGTCCTAAACCTGGAAATAAGTAAGCATTTCAACAATTCTAGTTAACTTATCTCATAGTCAATGTTTTTTGGTTGTGTTTAAGTGTCTAAATGAGAAGACTAAACGTCATCACGTCCAACATTAGCCACCTTTAGCTTAGCGGTGGTGACGTGAAGTCATGTGACCGTGCTGTAGTTCCTTTATAGCCCAACATTAGCCACCTTTAGCTTAGCGGTGGTGACGTGAAGTCATGTGACCGTGCTGTAGTTCCTTTATAGCCCAACATTAGCCACCTTTAGCTTAGCGGTGGTGACGTGAAGTCATGTGACCGTGCTGCAGTTCCTTTATCCCAACGTTAACTTTTTACATCTGGCAATGCATTTATGTTTCAACAATTATAAAAGTAGTATCATAACAGTTTGTCTTGTTTTTGGCAATATTCCAAAATCCAATGGAAGAATCCCATTGGCTTTTTATCGAGGAAACCTTTGTGATGTTAACTTCTTGGTCAATCTACAAAATAGCGTCATCCCTCCACCACTCCATAATGTAAATATTGATTCATCCAGTAGCATAATGTTCCGCCCTGTCAACAAAGCCTCTCTCTGGTGACTCTGTACATTTGTATATTACTTATATAATGTTTTATCTCCACAGCTCTGCCTGCCCTCCCATCAGTGACAATGCTAAAGGCAGGTTGCCCGGTGTGACGCCATGGTATGAAGGGATGAACACCCCCGGCCTGTTTGTTCTGGGAACAGCTGCTCACTCCAGAGACTACCGCTCATCTGCGGGCGGCTTCGTCCATGGTTTCCGTTACACAGGTACATTTGAGGCCGTGGCTCCTAGACTATGGAACGCTCTGCCGGCACACCTGACTCTGTAGACTCTTTTAAATGTCATCTAAAGACATTCCTGTTTGGGTAACTTGTGTGCTTTTATTCAAATGTATTCTATGTTTTTATTGTGTATTGTGTTTTTTTTCTTAACAAGTGGCTCGTGTGGTCTTTTCACCTTTTATGATTCGTATTTTTTGTTTTTAAGATGATTTTTCTTAAACCCTTTTTAAATGTTCTGCCACAGTGCGAGCCGTACATCGCGTACTTGAACAGCGTTACCATAGTAACCTGTGGCCATCGACAAAACTGTTGACGACGCAGCTGCAGTCCTGGATCCTGAAGCGGCTCAGCGAAGCCTCCGGGCCCTACCAAATGTTTCAGGTGCTGGGGGACGTTATACTTCTTCGAGGGTGAGCCAACGGTGTTATTTTGATATCTAACATTAGCTTTTTACTTCTGGAAATCATGACTGTGCCACTCTTTTAATCCCTTCTTCATACTCATTATATAATGATGCTTTCTTCTGCCTTGACTCTCAGCTCTCACTGTGAATACGTGGAAGAGTTTACTCTCCAGGCTCTGCCCCAGTTCTCCTCTGTCTCGGGCCACGAGGTCTCCGAACATGGGCTGATAGTCCTGGTGATGCAGTACGGGAACAACAAGATCGACTTTCTGGGGCGGAGCAGGGCTGAAACAGACTGGACCAAAGCCTGGAAATCCAACTTCCTGCACCCTGTTTTATACTACTACGACACACTTCCTACTGGTGAGTGGAGATGCTGTCTCAGGAAGGAATAAAAACAAACTCTGAATGTATGTTAATGTTCTCCTCTTGTTCCCCAGAGGAAGACATGAGGCTGCGTCCCACTGGCTGGCCGTTACCGAGGCCCAAAGCGATGCATCACATGGTGGAGGACTTCCTCGCAGAATGGGACACTCCAATTTCTCATATCCAGCCTCTGCGGCGCTTCCTGGAGCATTGTGTCCAGACTGACCTCAGGGCCTTCTATGCTGGTAAAACTGTTTGTTTGTGATACAAATAGTATTTTTTTAATTTATGAATTAATTAATTTTTCATGTATTTATTTGTGTATTAATAATTAAAATGTTAATCGCTAATGTAAGGGTTAACATTATTGATTATATAGCAGACCTTTTATTTTTATTTTTAATTGTATACATTTATTTACATTTCTGTGCGTTTTTAAGAAATAATTTATATTTATTTAAATAATTACTTGGCTTTTTAAAAAACAAGATATATTTTTAAATAACTTAGCTGTTTTTGGAAATATATATATATATTCTTATAATTTCTGTGGCTTCTAGAAATATATATATTTAAAATAATGTCAGTGTTTTTAGAAAAAATTCATTAGAAAAATGATTTTAGAATTCTTTTTTTTTTTATAATTCCTTTCGTTTTTGAATTATTATATATATTTTTTACAATTTCTGTGTCTTTAGAAATATAATTTTTAAATTATTTCTGTTTCTTTAAGAAAAAGTGTTTTTTTATTAATTTGTGTGTCTTTTATAAATTATGAATTTTTTTAAAACCTTTTTTATTTAAATAATAATTTCTGTGTCTTCCAGAATCCTGTTTCCGCTCCTCCCTAACCCACCGCAAGCCGCCGCTGTTTTGTCAGCAGGGATACTTGAAGCGGCAGGGAGTCGCTCACAACACTCAGCTGTGGCAGCAGGTTCACGGCGCCGGGCTGATGCCTACTGAACAGGAAACGGGAAAAACATCAGGGTCCGACCCGGCGTTCCCAAACTACCTGGCACAAGCTGGAGCCTCCGTGTCTTCAGGACTGAAACTAGACTTCTGATTGTTTTACTGAAGTGTGATAAAGCTATGCCTGAGATGCTGTTAAGGACCCTCAGCCTAGCTACCTCCAGCATCCATAATGATTCTGTCCATAAAACCAAATACCTTGACATAACATCCTTCTGATCACTGGTTCCAAATATTGTCGGCTTGTAACCCTTTAAAATAAGGCATGTATAATAACAAACGTGATGTAAATGTCTCACACTTGACCATTTCAACCAAAGAGTGATTTTCTTTTCTTTATTTTGATATTAAGGGTCCAAAGAAGTAATATTATCCAGTAATTCACAAGAAAAAGAGCAAAGATTAGTCCATAAAAAACATAATGTGTGTGCAACAGATGACTTGTGTGTTTACTTTTTTAATAATGATCTCACAGCCCCTCCAACGTCATCATAATGCGACCTGTTGGGGACCCGACCCCCCATGTTGGAAATCACTGCTTATCACTGGAGCGGCACGTTGCCCCTTGAATGTTCCCTTATTTTTGTTCCTTATCAAATATTTAAGTGCTTTATATATATAACCATTTTCATATCATGTAAATCAAAATTATCTGAAGCTTTATAGGTGAAGGGTGGGTGTTACAAAACGATTATGCATTCTACATTTTACATGACGTTACCTGATGAAACGTACACTGAACAAAAATATAAACGCAACACTTTTGTTTTTGCTCCCGTTTTTCATGAGATGAACTCAAAGATCTAAAACATTTTCTATATTCACAAAATAACCATTTCTCTCAAATATTGTTCACAAATCTGAAAAAGTCTGATAGTGAGCACTTCTCCTTTGCCGAGATAATCCATCCCACCTCACAGGTGTGGCATATCAAGATGCTGATTAGACAGCATGATTATTGCACAGGTGTGCCTTAGGCTGGCCACAATAAAAGGCCACTCTGAAACGTGCAGTTTTGCTTTATTGGGGGGGTCCGAAAACCGAAAACCAGTCAGGTTTAACCCTAACCCTAACATCTCACCCACTGACACATTCAAAAATGTTTTAGGGTTTAACCCTAACCCTAACATG